>NC_051177.1:179602830-179707812 GCF_013339695.2 Rhipicephalus sanguineus | reverse complement strand
CTTGTCCAAGTTTCCATCCTTGACTTCCAGCATTGACCATGGGAAAGCGGCACACATAGGCACATGCCTGCTCTCAACCAAAACAACTCGGCAGGCCGTCAGAAGGTGTGCTTTGTTGTGGGACTTCCACTGGTGTTTTGCACAACACATTTACCAACCAGGGGCGTAGCCAGGAATTTTTTTCGGGGGGGGGGGGGGGTTCAACAATTTTATGTATGTTCGTGCGTGCATTTGTTGTGTGCGTGTATATATAGGCAAGCAAAACCAAAAAATTTCGGGGGGCGGGGGGTTGAACCCCCAACCTCGCCCTCCCCTGTTACCAACTTTCCCCAGCTTCCACTCTTGACCTCCACCAATGGGCACAGGAAGATGGCAAACCTCAGAGCATGCCCAACTTTCACTTGAAAGGACTCAGCGAGCCATCAGAGGCAGCCTGGATGTAGTCATGCCATGTTTTCTCTATTTTCTACTCTCTATGTATTCTGGGCCTGGGGCCGATGCACTTGACAGGGCAATCAAAGGAAAGATTGCCCCACACTGGATGTGTGGCGATCTGGCAACTACGGGTGCTGGACACCTCACTGGCCCTGTTGGCGTGGCACTGTATTAGGAATAGTCTGTGTCTTGCATATTATATGCGATGTATTTCGGCCAAGAAATATTGAAAATTTAGATCACATCAGCATTCGTACCAAATGTCATCATATCGCCGAGCTTTTCTGCAGGTTGCCTTATGACACTCTTCATGCCTGGCATCAAGGCGAACCTTGCGGAAGAGGCCCTACTTTCCAGACTTTCAGGGGGGACAGCTAATTAACCAAACAAGATATTCAGAAACTAGGGTAATATTAAGAATAAATAGAAGAATGAATTCTATATTGTGGAAAAATTCCATCCAGTTAACTTTTATTGTTAATGAAAATGGGTCTCTGAGGTCCATCTCTCCTTAAGAGGAAAAGAAAAAGCTTTGCCAAAAAAAACTTTTTTCACACCTTTGTAAACATATTTTAAGGATTGTGGTTCTTCAAGTGCTGGTGTGCAGCACTATGTTGAAGTGATTAAAGCCTGTAATCGAAGCCAGGTGTTTTCAATTGTTGTAGTAGTATCCATAGGGGATGGGAGGAGCCTCTTGTTTCACGTAAAACTGTCACAGTAAATCATTTTTCTCTGTTTATGCATAACAGCTCAAGGCCACCACTCAGCAGCACTCAAGCAATATCTGACTGCCCTGCTCATGAGCACTGACTACTTCACTCAGCCACCACCAAGGTCCCTTGCAGATGATGTCATGTACAAGAAGATGGCCCACTGCTGTAGCAAGTTGCAGTGTCACACTCAGGTTGGCATGCCTTCATATTTTTATTGGTCTTGGCGCAAGTAAAAAATATATAGTTACTAGTTTTAAACATCATGCAGCGAAATATCATACAGTAGATCATTAGCGTAAAACAGTAAAACAAATAGTAGTGCACATGCGTATACATAATTTACATTCACCGCTTATTGAAAGGCACATGTCTCCAGCATCTGATCCGTCTGTACTGTCATGTTTAGTATAAGTTTCAGTGCACAAGCTCTCAAGGAAAAATGGAGGGAGGGGGTTTCACCATTCCAGAACAGTGCATACTCCCTGCTGTCTTTCTTGTGTTATTCACGCTGGCCCGCTGAGCAACTCATTAGAAAAACAATACAAAATAGTAGTTACAAACCCGAGGCAGTGGTGCGCTATGGTGAAGCATACTGCACCAGCAGCCAATTTTGTCCACGCTGCTCAGCAGGTCAGTGTATTATCCTTGAATAAGAAAGTGCGGGGTGGATGCCTTGCTGGAATGGTGGATTGCTCTCGCTTCTTTCTCGAGAGTGGTGTTGCAGCCATGTCTTGGGCTTTGCACGTAATATTGAACATGATAGTACATCAGCGTGCAAGAGCATCACTACATGGACAGAGCTCAACTGGATGCGCTGGGCGTTATCATCTGTTGATGTGACTGCATATATGTCAATATCACTCCATTTTCGTTGCACCTCTATCTCACCGTCGACATATTTTAGCAGGGCACTCAAACTACCATAGTACCTCCTGGCCAGCGCTGGTTTGCTTAATGAAGATGGGTATAGTAAAAAAAATGGCTATAAAAATTGACGTGAGTAGGTGGTGGTGAAGCAAACGGAAAATATTATAAAAAAGGGGGCTAACAAATTGAGCAAATCCAGTGTATGTGTGAGAATCAGTAATAAATGGAGCTTGCTTTCGTGTTTACTTGAATATCTTTCCTTCAGTTCTCACCTATGTGTAGCTCATCGCACCTCACTTAATGCATGCTCTGGTTCAATTTAGTTCACTTAACTATGTCTGTTCAGGCCGTTACCAATGCACATGTTCATTCGGGGAATTGTCCAAGGATGTTCACATACCCAGTATCACATGGGCAGTTACACAAACACAATGGCCAAAGTTGTCTAAATAGACACTTACCCAGTGGTGATGGCCAAAATGGTCTTATGCTGGACATAATGCAGTAATAGTAAACAGAACTTTATTTGGTGAGACACCAGCCAAGCAGACAAACCAAGCGCTAAACCCCAGAAAGTAGGCATAGAAAGATTTGTTTAACAAAGGATGTGTGCTCATTACGATGCACACTTGTTGCATTTAGGATATTTGGGTATTTTTTGCTGTATCACTGCATAAGTAAGGATGGGAATGCTGTCCTGTGTGCAAGCCTGTGTGAGCTATTTGGCAAGTGTGACGTTAGTGTCAGGTTGGGCCCAGGACCACTCAGCAAGGAACTGAATCGAAACACGAGTGCACACACCACACACGAGAATATATTTACAGGAAGACGTAACGCTTAACGAATAACACTTAAGTAGTAGAAACATGCAGTCCTAGCTGTATTCAATGTCTCTCTAAATTATAAGTGTCTCGCCGTGTTTCGATGTGGCTTGCTGGACGCCAGCGCCGATCGCTCGTGGACTGTGCGCCGTCTGGCTCGTTGCCGTCCTCAACGTGTGTCGCACCACGCCATGACACGGCCTTCTGCCGCAGCAGCAGCAGTAGAGTATCGGCAGCTGTTTGGAGCTCCGCAGCAGCTCTCCGCCACCACGTTCGTCTCGGCAGCGCACCGGGGTCGCGCCAGCCACCCGGGAACGGCAGCAAGAACATCGGCCCACAGCAGGAAACTCCGCGGCCACTCTGGACGGCAGCCAGAACCACGGAACTCGCCTGGTCCCTGGGGCCAGTCACCCAGCCGGAGTCCAGGTCTTGTTCACCGGTTGTCCAGCTGTCAGGAACGGCAGCCGGAACAGCAGCGGATCGCCTGGTCCCTGGCCAGTCGCCCAGCCGGAGCCCAGGAACGGTAGAGCGCCTACACGATGTTGTCTAGTTCCCCCGGACCAGACGTCCAGCCGAAACTGACTGTCCTTGCACGCGCTGCCTCGAACCACCGCACGCACCACGCGGCACGCTTCCTTTCTTCATCGCCCCCGCACGGCGATCACCGAGTTGTTTTTTTTCCCACGCCTCTGTATCATGACAACCCCCCGTTTAAGAAAGTTGTTTACAACTTTATGACGTGACGAAGAGGCGGAAAAAAAAAAAATGTCACAAAGTTCCAGATAAATCAATAAATGTTCTGTTGTACGTCGACAGCACTTCAGTATTTTACATAACATAGTGCAATACATTCCCATCACACCCGGCTCAGGTAATCTGCTCCGACATTATCCGACCCTTGATGTAAGAGACTGAAAATGAGAGACTGAAATGAACGCTGTTCAACATTCAGATTCCCTGATAATTTCACATCATCCGCAGTCTGTGTGCGAAATAAGCTAGGATAAGGAATCTCGTTGTGAGCTTTCTTCGCTTGACATTTACTCGTTCGCTTCGGGTGGCCCTTGGTCGACTTCGGTTATGGACCGACACCTGCTGCACTGGTAAAGGTTCGCGTTCCTCGTACTTTTTAGCATATTGATGTGGAAAATTTTTCTTTTTCCATTTATCGCGAGAACGTAGTCGACCTCATTCTTGCGCTCGACGACTTCGAATGGACCTTTCCATTGCATGAGCAGTTGTTGGAATCTGTCGGCAAAAGAAGCAGCACTTTATCCCAAACGTTTAGCTTCCGAGGACGGCTTTTTGCGGTCGTAGTAAGTCTTTTGTTTGCGCGTGCTTTTTTCCAATTCATCATGCGCAAGCTTGCATGGTCTCTTCCAGGCGGTTTCGAAGGTCGACCAAGTAGGTATAGGTAGTGCGAATTTCGCCGTCGATGTCTTCATTGCTCCACAGCTCCCTTCAGTAGCATCAGTGGTCCTCGCACATGACGACCGTAAATTAGCTGAAAAGGCGAGAAGCCCAAGCTCGCTTGCGGCACCTCTCGGTAAGCGAAAAGGAGTGGGGCGAGGTACCTGTCCCAGGATCGGGTTTTTCCTGGCACATCCTCTTGAGCATCATCTTCAGCGTCCCATTAAACTTCTCGACGAGCCCATTCGCCATGGCATGGTAGGGGGTCGTTCGCAGAAACTTAATGGCAAGAAGACGGCCCACCTCTCCCATGAGTTTCCGCTGTGAAACTTGTTCCTTGGTCTGTTACGATCTCCTTCGGTAACCGACTCGAGAGAAAATTTCAATCAGCCCTTCTGCTACATGCACAGCATCAATTGCGGGAGTGCATGGCATCCGCATATCGGGTGGCAAAGTCATTAAGAGTTAAATATAACGGTTGCCGCGGTCCGACTTCGGTGAGAACGGACCGATTAAATTGACCGCAACACGTCAAAAGGCGTACGAAGTGACAGGCATGTTGCCCAGAGGCGCAACACCAATTTTACCTCTTGGTGTCGTTCGCTGCCACTTATCGCAGGACTTGACGAACCGTTTCACATCGCCATGCAGATCGGCCAGTAAAAATCTGCTAGGATCCGATCTGTCGTGCGCCGAATGCCTTGGTGCCCTGCCATAAGGCTTTCATGGCCGACTTCGAGGATATGCCTTCTGAAGATCTTCGGCACGACGAGCTGTCTAAACGTCCTGCCTGTCGCAAGACAGTACTGTCGGTAGAGAAGTCCACCTCTTTCAAGAAACGAATAACCATGGCCTTTCGGTAACTTGAAGTCTTTACCGACTTTAGCAAACACGGCTTTCAATGTTTCGTCGTTCTGCTGTTCTTCTGAGAACTGGTCTTTTGTTACGTCGCACCACTTTATCTTCGGCACAGACAATGGCGTTATTTTGCTCTCGTGAGGTTTAACTGTAGCGGAAACATAATGAGGATACTCCTCAGCTTTCACGCTGCAGTTTCGAGTCGCATTGTCCCTCTGGTAGACTGTAGGAGGCTTCCATTTATGATCCGGCTTGTGAGGATCTCTGACACCCGGTAGGTTACCAAGCACCAAATCATAGAGCGGCTTGTCCATACAAAGTGCTGTTATCTCTCCCTTAAAGTATGGGGTGTTCACGGGAATATTGGCCTCTGGTACTTCTATGGCGGAACCATCAATGAGCAAGACTCTGCTACTCTTCCCGGTCAACCGTTGTTTCGGCACTAGGTCTCTTCGGATAATTGCAGTATTGCTGCCCGTATCTCGAAGAACCCTGACTGGTTTACCCAACACTTCGCCTTCAACTACTGGCATTCCTTGCACCAGAAATACTGGTATCCTTTTATCCACACTTTGCATTAGGGAAGGTACGTTTCTTTCCTTTTTTCCCTCCGCCACTGTTGTCACTCGAAGAGAAACCGTAACGGTTCTCGTTCACTGCACATGCGGAACTTTTTCTTTTTGAGCCTTCATGCTCCAGCACTCATCGCTCTGTGGCCAATTTTCCCACATACTCTACACTTTATTGCTTCTTTAGCTGGGTTCCGACATTCATGTGCTTGATATCCCAGACGCTGCATAGCATACACCTTGTCGGTGGTTTCTTTGGAGCATAATAGGACTCTTGAACTCATTTGAGCCGTCTGGACCCTTTCCGAGGTTGGATAAGTTTGTGCTTCCATGAAGCGATCAGTAGCGTCAGCTAGCTGATGGAGTGACTTGCACTCACGTTCTTTCAAAAATATCGTTAGCTTTGGATGACAACTGCGGAGAAACTGTTTCGGCGAGCATGTGGTCTCGAAGGCCATCGAATGTTCTGGGCACGTCAGCCATGTCAACCCAGTGGTCAAAGTACCCTGAGAGGTCTCGCAGCTAACTGTCTCCCGGTTTCTCCATCTTCAGGTAGTGCCTTGCGAAATTTTTCTTGGTACCTTTTGCGCAGTGAATCTAAACCCTCTGCAACAAGGCTTTCTTTACCTTCTCATAGTCTAGAGAATCTGTGGCAGTCATTCGGCCAATTACTGTCAACGCTTCACCACTCAAACACATGCTCACAGCTAATGCCCACTTTTCTTGTGGCCAGCCTTGTCCTGTTGCCACGCGTTCAAATCTTTGCAGGTATGCGTGCAAATCACTCACGTCGCTCATCGAACAGCGGAAGCAATTTTTGTGGATTCAGTACTGCAGAGGAGCTACTCGGTTGAGCCATAGAATCAGAGTTAAAGGAGTCCTGACACAAAAATTTTCGCCCCGCGTTTTTTTTTGCTGCAGTGTATTGCTGGGGGCCTGTTAGTCATAAACACGGCACATCGTTTGCTGCAGCGCGCGACAGATAATTAATTACAAGCTCCTCATTACGACACCAGCCTCAGTTTCGGTTTGACAGAGCTCCAAAAACGACAAGCCGCCGGGTGCAACTATCACCACCTAGCGAGTGAAACGCTCGGTCACGTGAGCACACAGAACAGTGACGCATTTCCACGCGGTCTGTCGTCGTCGGGCTCATCGTCGTCTGATGGCGACGATTTTTCTTGCGGCGGGGATGGAAGAAATTTTCGACGCGGCGAATCACTTCAGGTTTGACCCGCTGGCGAGGAGCGATTCGTCGGGAAGCACGTCAAAACAGAAATGGCGGCTACGACGTCATGATAACTTGTACCGGCTGAAACGTTTACGTAGGGGAAGTAGGGGGGTCACCTCGGGTCACCTCCGAGGGTGTCAATGCACCAGGTGCGGCCTAAAATGCTGGATCGCGCTCGCGAACTTCAAAATTCATATAAAATACCTTCCAAGCTTTATACGCTGTCGAGATTTTGCAGATGGTACACGCACAGTACACGGGAATCGATCCAGCAGGCTATCTCGGCCGCGAAATTTTGTGTCAGTACCCCTTTAGCTGTTGCATCTACCCTCGGAGCTCCTTCTTGAAGCTTTAGCTTCAGCTCAAGGATTTGCTTCGCTCTTTCATCTGCTTCCCTGCTCGCCTCTCGCTCAGCAGCACGTTCATCTCTTTGCCTCGCCTGTTCTGCCTCAACCCACTTACGCAATTCTGCTCCACTCAATCCTAGCTGTGCCCCAACACCAGCTAATATTTCGATATCCATGATCAAAATAAGTTATGTGAATGTGCACTCGAGAGACGATAACTTTCCTTCGGCGTTTTTACGAGCGAGATCCTGGCAGGCTCGCCAGATTGTGACGTTAGTGTCAGGTTTGGGCCCAGGACCACTCAGCAAGGAACTGAATCGAAACACGAGTGCACACACACACACGAGAATATATTTACAGGAAGACGTAACGCTTAACGAATAACACTTAAGTAGTAGAAACATGCAGTCCTAGCTGTATTCAATGTCTCTCTAAATTATAAGTGTCTCGCCGTGTTTCGATGTGGCTTGCTGGACGCCAGCGCCGATCGCTCGTGGACTGTGCGCCGTCTGGCTCGTTGCCGTCCTCAACGTGCGTCGCACCACGCCATGACACGGCCTTCTGCCGCAGCAGCAGCAGTAGAGTATCGGCAGCTGTTTGGAGCTCCGCAGCAACTCTCCGCCACCACGTTCGTCTCAGCAGCGCACCGGGGTCGCGCCAGCCACCCGGAACGGCAGCAAGAACATCGGCCCACAGCAAGGAAACTCGCGGCCACTCTGGACGGCAGCCAGAACCACGGAACTCGCCTGGTCCCTGGGCCAGTCACCCAGCTGGAGTCCAGGTCTCGTTCACCGGTTGTCCAGCTGTCAGGAACGGCAGCCGGAACAGCAGTGGATCGCCTGGTCTCTGGGCCAGTCGCCCAGCCGGAGCCCAGGAACGGTAGAGTGCCTAGACGATGTTGTCTAGTTCCCCGGACCAGACGTCCAGCCGAGAACTGACTGTCCTTGCACGCGCTGCCTCGAACCACCGCACGCACCACGCAGCACGCTTCCTTTTCTTCATCGCCCCCGCACGGCGATCACTGAGTTTTTTTTTTGTCACGCCTCTGTATCATGACAGCAAGACAGCAGCAGCAACAGGAAAGTTGAAGAGGCAAACAAAGCTTCACTTTCAAAATGTGACTTCCTGATGATGGTTAAAAAAATGGTCACATTATCAAAATTTCAACACACAATTTTTGTAACTGCAGCTATTGCTGTGTGCATGGCTGCCTTGAATTCTTACTGGAGGTTTCCTGTCATGGTGCTCTTCATAGCAGCATGTACAGTTGCGGTCAAAATTTTGAAGACCACAGGATCACGTGGCAAAGAGTACCGTGGCACCTTCTGACGGCTGCTTGCGAAGCTCGAGAGTGTGCACTACGCACGCACGTTTTTGTTTACCTGCCAGCCTGCTCGTTCGCGCGCTCACTTCAACTTCACGCACACCAGAACGCCACAGGAAGCGCTAGGTGCCACTTCTGCAGTCGCTGCGGAAGCACCGAGCGATGATATCGTGCCGAAAATACGTAACTTGCACTGGCAGTGCTCTGTGCACCGCACACCTTGTTCTGAAATGCTCCACTGCGCGAAAAACACGCCTTGCTTCAATTTTTCTCAATTCAACATATTTAATATGTTTAGTAGGACTGACAATTGGACTTTCTGGGATTCTTTGTTGTTTGTTATTTGTGTGTGGCCACGTGTGGGTATACGTATATGTTCTGTGCATGTGAATAAAAATTCAGTTGAGAGTTCAGTGCTTGTGTTTCGTGTGTTCCTTCGTGATCTTGTCTTACTTCGTGGCACCGTTTTGTGATTATGAATATGTGATATGGTTACCCAGCAGCTTTCATTCGTGGAACACATACATACTGCAATTTCTTGTGGTGCTCGGTGCAAGTATCCTGCACCCATTGATATACACTATGAAAGAAGAAACTCGGCATCAACTGGTTTGTAGCCCAAAGCTACAAGGAAATGCACATAGATTTCAAAAAAAAAAGAAAACCTTGCAAGCTGATGAAAAATTTGTCCTCGACCCCAGGCCAGGGCGAAGTTTTCAAGTAGAAAAGATTTTACAGCACAGCTGTTATGCTTGAAGTTTGTCCGTGCGGCATGGAAATAAAACTATCATCATTACAAATCGGCACGTCCTCTCTTCGTCAAGCCAAGTTAAGCTTAAATGAGCCTAGTCAAACCCTAATCAAACCTAGTTGAGGATGGTGACACCTAATTAGCCAAGCATAGATAAGGTAATTAAGTCAGATCCTGATTAGTCCTAATTAAGCTGAGTTGAATTCTTAGTGTAGCAAGTGAGGTAAATTTTACCGACCCAAATTCTAAATAAGACTAATTAGTGTTAATTGAATAATTAAGCCCATTTGGGCTTGCAAATGCGAGTTACTTGAAACCAAGCCAAACAAGCTAATTAGCTTGATTAAGCTAATTATTCTAATTAGCTTAGTCAAGTAATAAGCTACTGGAATTGTATTGATTCGGTGCTGCTCCGTGAGGGCTAATAGATAACCAGTCAATGCCGTTCAGTAAGCTAGTGCCCGAAACTTGGTTTACGAGAGAGATCACGTGAACACTTCGTGCATTGGTGTGTCGATGCACATATCAATTGACCTAACAACACTTAGCAAAACTTAGAAAAACCTGACCAAGCCAGTAGCAGCTACAGGCCCACCAGCACTGCTGTGATCCAGCTTTGCAACTTAGTGCACTTAGTGCAAGCTGCGCTAATTTTTTCTTTCAGGCAAATCGTTCGGTGCTTTCATTACGGCTACAAAAGTGCACCTTGCACTTTCTCTGCCGTTCTGTCGTGCAAGCAGTTGAAGCAACCGAACGAGCAAGCTGGCAGGTAAACAAGGAGGCCTGTGCGCAGTGCGTGCTCTCGAGTTTAGCAAGCAACTGTCAGAAGGCGCCGTGGTACTCTTTGCCACGCACTCCCGTGGAGTGCGCGCTCTCCGTACTGTACATGTGAAATGATAGCAGCTTCTTCCTTTTGGTGTGCATCTTTTGTGGTAATTGTGTCATGCTGCCTTGGACAAGACAGCCCTTCTTTGCAAGACTCTACAGTGCAGTATCAGCATTGGATTGTACCCGCAAACTCAGCAATTGTCAAAGCAGAAGGTTTTGTCCTTTCTTAACAAGCAGAAGCTGCTTTACGATATCTACACTTAGATGGCGAAATGCAAGGATATAGCCAATGATGTGTAATATGTGTTTTAATAAAGAAAAAAATTCTGTGCTTTTGAATGGGAAATGTGCTTAGAAATATTTCATTATACAATTACAAAAAGGCAAATTGGTGAGTGAGTAGTTTGTTAATATACTGTGGTTTGCTGCAGGCTGCCCTGCTCTGCCAGTTGATGGAAGAGCCAGACTATGGTGCATCATTCAAGTCTCTGAATGAACGCCAGTGCCAGGACAGCTGTGATTCACTCTATGAGCATGTGTTTGATGTAACACTGCTCGAGTTCCTGGTGCACCTGCACACACGGCGTGGCGAGTTAGAGTCCCGCCAGAAGGCACTTCACTGCATGGGCTTACTTGAGCTGAATGCCAGCAACAATGAAGAGATCCAGCGAGAAGCTGCCAATGTGCGCCGGGGAAACTTTCTGCGAGTCATGGCCCGCCAGTACCTTTAGGCGCATTTGTCACACATTCATGCACTTTAACAGCAGTTTCACACGGAGCCACATGCATAAGAACTTGTTCGACTGTAGCATTGCGTGACTACGCTAGAAGTGTGTATGTACAGCTATTTGTGTTTCTATTCAGCATCTATACATTGTTGTGTAGATGAATTATGTTCATTTGACCTTCACAGGAGTAATGAACTTCTTTTTGTCAAATTAATAAAGAAGAGGCAGGATCCGAACACTTCAAGTTGGCATTCAAGATAGCAAGTGGCATCCCTGAGTGTGGTGCAGCACTTGTACCAAAATTTATCATGGTAAAAAGGTGGTAAATGTGGACTGACCCATATTGGGAAAGAAACTGCTGCATTTATTTTGTGTCAAGCTACATGCAAAGAGAGCATGGTGCCATCCATGATGAGGCGTACTCATGGCTTCGATGGTGATCTTCAGCTTGGAATTTGAAGTGGGCAGTTCAAGTTCGTTCATAGTGTTGCTCTTTGCCTTTCTCCAGCATTATCTTAGCTGGAAACCATTACTAGTGCATGTGATATTTTCAGTGTTTTGCTTGTCTAAACTGTGATTGGGTGCCATTGAACTGTAAGGTGCATCCTTTGCAGTCAGATGGTCACTCTGAGATCTCCTTAAACGAACCCTGAAGCGGTTTTGATGATTTTCTACAAATGCACTGATCAAGTAAAGCAAGTCCTAAGGATCTGATTGGATATGTTCAGTCTACGTCACTGAGCATCGGGTGGGCAGTGAGCGTCGTCTGCCTGCATTGCAACATGTTCTGTGTTGACATGAGCTGCACGGCAGTGTTTATCTCGGGGGTTTATTTTCTCGGACACCATGAATTGCCCTCGCTGTGTTGTGTGCTGCAAATCTAGCGATTGGTGACTTGTAAAGCTGCAATATCATGTAAGGCATGTGGCGAGCGGACTCTCTTCAGCTCGTCGGGGTAGTGAGCGTCGGGATCTCGCTATCCGATCAATGCCAGGATCCACGCATCTGCAGCTGTAGCTTCACCCCTGAAGACACGTACAGCCACATTGCCCAAGTTGATGCTTATCAGTGATCATTCTCAAATACTTTTTGTTTGTCCACATACATCTTGGCGTTTGCAGATTGTTGGCGTACAGGAGAATAAAATAAGAACAGCTGGTAGTTTTGTGGCTCCTGGCGGAACAGATCTCAACCACTCCGCAATCCGCTTCATCTCCACTGCTTGGTGGTGCACTGCTGGTGTTGATTGTGGAGGCCATGGAGAGAGTAGCGCAGCTCAGCCCGTTGAGTATGTTGCTGTTGCCAGTGACAGCTGAGTGTTCTATGAGTTCAAGAGGAAAGGCAGTGCCAAAAAGGAGGGTAACATATAATTGCCTGTAGCTGCCTTGATGCAAGGTGCATCGTTTAATGTATGGTGCAAAAGATTTGATGGTGCTGTAGCCTAAATGCTGACAAAAGGTTAAAAAAAACATTTCAAGGTCCCTTTAATGGATTCAAGAGGCCTGTGATTGGATTCAACAATATCATCCGGCTGGCCTATCATGTAGTCATGGAACTTGGTGCAGCCATGCACAAAGACTAAGGCTTCCTTCTCAATCTGAGCCTACTCTTGTGCTCCAGTAATAGACCTTGAGGAGCATGCGAGAGGATGCCCATTTTGTGGTAGGATTACCCTTACACCAGGCTGGCTGACACCCACTGACAGTCATACAGGCTTGTCTTGCTTAAAGTAGGCTAGCAAATGCACTTCCAACAGAGCTTGTAAAGTATGAAAGCTGGTAAGCATTTCCATGCAATATCCTTGAGGAGCAGCTCTCTCAAAGAAGGTGCCAGCAACATGATGTCCTCGAGGACATGATGAACAAGCTCTCGGACAAAATGGAGAAAATGTTCGAGATGCTGGTGGTACGAATTAGCGACAGCGAGGCAGAAAGGAAGGCGCAAGCCCTAATGCACGACAAGCGGCTCGAAGAGCTGGAGAAAAGGATCTCGTAGAGATGGCGGGCACCAAAAGGGGGAGACTCGTCATCTGGCAGTGGAACTGCCGCAGCTTTTCAAATAAAAAAGCAACGATGGCGCAACACATCAAAACGACCACAAAAAGGAAAAAGCCTGACGTAATAATTCTCCAAGAGACATTCGACCACGCCAAAATTGCCGGTTACGCCACCCACAAACAACGTACAAAAGGAAAGGGGAGGGACATAGTCGTGACCACGACCTACTGTACTCCTGACCTGCCCAGATCAGGGTTGCCGTTGGGTAGATTCGAAAAGGAGCCAGAATTCAAGCTAAAAGTAGCCAAAGTAGCCACATCTTTTAACCTTATCGCCAAACTTGTAGCCAAATGGCAGAAAAGCGGTATTATGAAAAGAGTTTTTATTATTGAACAATAAATACCATTTTGTTCCAGCAATAAAATAGCACACGAACACAGTTTTTTTCTCCTCATGCTTGGTCTTCAAGCCATAAGCAAGTTGCAAATAAATGAACAATTACCTGCATACAGTCTATATAGAATAGAGTAATTGCCAGAGACAGAGTAAGATTGGAACATTCCAGCCAATCATTCAGTAGGAATATTAATCGTAAAAGCAGGTCGCGACTTCAAGCACGACCAGCTTCAAGAAGGGATATCTGCTCGAAGATGACCGGTCCAGCTTCATTTTGTATAGGATCTCTGTTTTTGTCAAGGTCACAAGAGAACACACGCTGTGCGTCAGCACTAGAAAACTGGCTCGTATAGCGTCGGCACCGATGGCGGGCAGCGTGCTAGCCACGCGTATGCCAACATGCGTGCAATTTCGTCAGTTTTGATCTGCCAAAAGGCGTACTTAAATTTCATCTTTAATTTGTAAGTTATATTTCTAATTTCCCAATTTTTATTTAAATTCATAAAACCACCGAATTCTTGGCCGATCCCACATAATGGGTGTGAGGCACTGACTAGGCGAACAAGAACTTCATCATTCCGTCTCGGCAGGCGCACCGCGCGTTGCGTTCAGGTGCCTCGATGAGCACCAGACTCATGGCGGGGCTAGGACACGCGCATACACTGGCTGACGCGTCAGAAAAGCTTGGAAACAAAGGGTAGTCGTCAGGCTTGCTCGGTATTTTATCTGCAGATAATGAGAAAAAATGGCTACTGAATGCGCTAAAATAGAGGCGGGTTCAAAGTAGCCAGAAAGTAGCCATGGCGCCAACCTGAAATTTTGGTCGCCAGACTGGGTCGTAAAGTAGCCAATTTGGCGCAAAGTAGCCACCAACGGCAACCCTGGCCCAGATATCGGGGGTCCTATGGGAGCACTCGTCCCCGCTCTCGTTCAACCGCTTGCCGTAGGTGGCGCTTCCTATAACCTGTTCGTCTGCTACTCTGCGATCGTTTGGACGGCGCTGGAGTAAGAACGCCTGTATTATGTGACGAACTGCCGGCATTATCTGACTGTTTCTACAAACTTAGGCCGAGGGTCAAGTAAGCTATTCTGCGCGGTTAAGTATTTACTGCGCACTGGTTGACTAACGTGAGAAGCCATAGACTTGCATAGTGTAGGACGGCTGTGTCCTTTTAAATGCAAAAAAAGTTCTAATTCACTTTCCGTATTTTTATTTCCAAAGCATTTTGCATTTATGAATAATAATTACATGATATGAGCGCTCTGTGCTGGCGAAACATTATCACGAGCGTTAAAGCTGACGTCAGCGAACAGGTGCTGACTAGCGCCACAACGCTCGTAGGTTACATCCCTAGCGGCAGGAGGTATGAACTAGAACGTGGGCGCTGGAGAGGGGACATCTGGGCAGGTCAGGAGTATAGTAGGTCGTGGTCGTGACCACATTAGTCAAGAAAGGACTGGTCGCGATTCCGCGCGTAATGAAAAAAATCACGGACATTAGCCACATCCTCATGGAAGTCCTGCCACGCAGCAACAGGGAAAGCAGCACTTTCGTCCTGAACGTATAGGGAGTATGCACTGAAACTGAGCCGCAATGTGGCGCTGCGGTGCCCCGAGCTGGGCGCCATTTTTGCGGTTCTCGTGCAGCAGCCGACCCACGCTTGCTACTGTGCTTGCTGTGTCTACGCGCTAGGTGTTGTGTGGTGTTTCCTTGACTTCCTTGTACTCGTGTGTTTCATTAACGATAGTACGGCGTTGGAACTGTCCCCTACCACTGCGTGTTGCATGGACTTGTGAAAGTGCCCAAGCCGCAAGACGTTGTTGCGCGTCGAGCTGCGTCAATCGGCTATGGTGAACTGAGCTGTTTACGGTTGCTCCAACCGCACAAGAAACAGCCCCAACGACGAGAACTTTCAACGGGTAGGGTTCTATGTCGTGCCGAAAGTTATATCAGGACAGTGTGCGAAGACAACGGAGCTGTCGTCAAGCGGAGAGCTCTATGCGGTGGCAGCCATGCATTCTGTCCATCCGTGCATGATCGACCATCCCGGCGTGTCACTGCTGCCTCCAAGTAAAAGAGCACTGCTCCAACGTGTGAGCACGCCTCGCCAAGGCCAGCCATGCACGTGCAGTGCGCGCACAGAACTTCACCATCAGGCTTGATTAGTAGCCACGGCAGCAGCAGCTTTTCTTTAAACGCTTGCGAGTGGCGGACCTGCGCAGATAGTAAGATAAATCAGTGTTCAGCGCGCGCGATTAGATTTTTAGAGCACTACTTGAAGCCAGGGGAGCCGCCGGGGGGGAGGGGGGGTGCTAGAGCTGCCCCTAAATTTCTGCCTGCCCCCTCGAGCAAACATGGTCAAAACACAACGCATATGTTCCCTGCCCCCCTGAAGGAACTCGCTTGTCTTCGGTGCCCCCCTCCCTTAGCATCAAAATCCTAGCGCCGCCCCTGCTCCAAGCGCTAAAAACACGCGAAACACAGCGACAACTTGGCTGCCCATCTAGTGATAGCGGCAAGAAAGTGCGATGGGCTGGACGCCATATCAGCGACTGATAGCAAGCTTTACCACTTTAGCACCCGATCACTAACTTTACGGATACCTAGAACAAGCCGTTAAGTCGGGAACATGCGGTACAATATGTACAGCCTACCTTTGAAACGACGACGATGTTGCCATCACGAAGAGTTTTCACCCTTGGTGGCTCCACGAGGCCGCTTGTGACATAATTGTGAGCCTCCAAGGATTTGTAGCTCTTAAGCTGCTCCCGCGTCACGAAACTTGTCCCGTGAACAAGATAATCGTTGATATCCGCACGGTCTACGCTGGGATAGCAGCCAACATCGTTCGTGAACTGGTCATCGGAAAGCGCCAAGGGGTTGTCGCTACCGCATTTTGCGACTTTGATGTGGTATCTCCTGCGCTCGGGATCAGACAGCGACTTGGCGTAGTAGCAGCATCTTTTCACTGCAGCAACACGGCGATCGCTTGCACAGCCGGGCAAATGACTAGATCCGTGCAACACGCAGTGGTAAGGGACAGTTCCAACGCCGTACTATCGTTAATGAAACACGCGAGTACACGGAAGTCAAGGAAACACCACACAACACCTAGCGCGTACACACAGCAAACACAGTAGCAAGCGTGGGTCGGCTGCTGCACGAGAACCGCAAAAATGGCGCCCAGCTCGGGGCACCGCAGCGCCACATTGCGGCTCAGTTTCAGTGCATACTCCCTATACAGCAGCCCGTCTAAAAAGGGCCTAAGACATAATTTTGAAGAATTAATTAACGAAACGATGACCATCACGGGCGACAGCAGGCTCGTCATCAGAGGTGACTTTAACGCTCCGCACACGCAATGGGGATATGGGCACTCGTCAAAGAAGGGAAAAGACCTGGCCGACCTCATTGAAAAGGCCGGCCTAACTCTTCTCAACGAGCCGGCCTCGCACACCAGAATCGGTGCGGGAGGAACACCACACCGGACTTAACGCTGTGTAAGAACGCCGGGAGAATCACCTGGGAGAACACTTTCGAGGACCTGGGGAGCGATCACAGGATCCTGAGCATCGCCCTAGGAGAACCTCCCGCCATAAGTAGGAAACAGGAGCCAAAAAATCCATTCAGAAACGCCTGTACAGGCAAAAACACAACAGAAATCTACGGCGAAAAATCGCGGAACTAAACAAGCACATCGAAACACACTGCGCCCAGCTATGCAATCAGGAATGGGACGAGTTGTGCGACGCTATGGACGGTAACATCAACACGGGCAAGACGTGGAAGATCCTCAAGCACCTGCTCGACCCGACGGCCACCAAGACGGCAGCGAAAGCGGAAATGACCAAAATCAGACACAAGTACAAAGGAAACATCCGTGAAATGGGTGACCAAATTGTCAAGCTGTACCTCGACAGATCCCCAGCAGTCGAACACCGGGACTACTCGGGCTCTCCCAACGAGCATCTTGACAGAGACTTCTCCCAGCAAAAAATCAGGGCAGTCCTGCAGACCATCAAGACTAAGTCAGCTCCAGGTCCCGACAAAGTGACCAACAAGATGCCCCGGAACCTGGACGACCAGGCAACGAGCCGTTTGACAGACTATATCAACGAGTGCTGGCGGAACGGGAGGATACCCGACGAATGGAAAAGGTCTGACGTGATCCTCATCCCTAAACCGGGTAAACCCCTAGAAATACAGAACATGCGGCCCATCTCCCTCACTTCCTACGTCGGTAAAGTGATGGAACATGCTTGCCTGAATAGAGTTAACGGCTACCTGGAGTCTAACAACATATACCGCAGCAACACGATCGGCTTCAGAAGAGGGCTCTCTACACAGGATGCCATGATACAACTCAAGGAGCAAGTCATAGACACCACTGGACGAGGCCTGAGGGCGATACTCGGACTAGATCTAAAGAAGGCTTTTGATATGGTCGAGCACGCGGCCATCCTCGATAGAATTGCGCAATTCGGCCTGGGCGAACGAACGTACAATTACATTAGAAATTTTCTTACGGGAAGAAAAGCCAGGATCAGATTGGACGAGGAGGAGAGCATCCAGGTGGATATGGGCAGTGCGGGGACACCGCAAGGGTCCGTCGTGTCACCGATGCTCTTCAACCTCATCATGATCGGATTATCAGAAAAATTAGAGCGAATTGAAGGTATTAATCATACAGTTTATGCAGATGACATTACGATTTGGACCACGAAAGACGCAAGCGAGGGCGAGATGGAGAACAGACTTCAAGAGGCGGTGGAGGCAGTCGAGAATCATCTGGAGGGCACAGGACTGGAATGCTCGCCGGGGAAGTCGGAACTGCTACTATACCGCCCCAAGAGACTGGGCACACCATCCAGAGACGTGGCAGAACTACACAAACGGGGAATCAGATTAACCACTAGAAATGGCACGGAGATACCCTTGGTTCAGAAGATCAGAATCTTGGGTCTATGGGTCGAAGCAAGGGAGCAAACGCCGAAATCGTAACGCGCCTGGAAAAAAAAGTCATGGCGGCCGTTAGGAGAGTCTCCAACAAAAGAAGAAACGTTGTACGGCTCGTCCAGGCCTTTGCGATGAGCCACGTCGCGTATGTAGCGGCATTCGTCCACTGGAACAAGGCCGAGAAGGCCAAGATCGACGCGCTCACTAGCGTACAGAGCAGCACTGGGTCTACCGCAATACACAAGAAACGAAAGGCTGCTACAACTCGTAGTACATAACACGCTGGACGAGATCGCTGAAGCACAGAGGATAGCGTAACTCGAAAGATTGTCCGGAACCAACGCTGGCAGAGAAATTATGGAAAAGATCTTCATAAACTACCACGGAATGAGGGGCCCGAAGATGCAAATTCACCCGGACGTCCGATCAGCAATAATCACGGAAAACATCCCGAAGAATATGCACCCCGTACACAACGTCGAGAGAAGAAAATGCCGCACGAAAACGATCATCAAAAACCACGGCGCGCGGGAGGGGGTGCTTTTTGTAGACGCTGCCCGTTATCCCCGCAACCTGGACATCAATACTGATGTTGTAAGCAGCTCTCTCTTCGCAATGGCAGTCGTAGACACGAAGGGGAAGACTGTGACAACGAGCTCATGTTGCTATTAGAAATACTGCGTTTTCTTGATTCCGATGCCCAAACGCGGTGCTATATCGAAGGTTAGAGTGGCGTTGCTACCAATTACCTCATCTGGGCTGCCGCGAATGAATAGGTCAATGATAAAATGAGTGGTATTGCACTGCTCGTGTAAAAGTCTGCCATGACTTTGTACGCACGAGAATTCTCGCTGCGGGTGTCAAGTACTTTTAACGATGCTCTGATCTCCGATGACCAATACTCCTGCCGTACTGGCTTTTAGGCGAAGTGTAGACAGCCGTTCTGGCCCACTGCTAGGCAAGTGCTGCTGCGCTGTCACAGACTATGTCAATCATCAAAGCAGTGTTTTGTAGGCAGGTGGGATAATGGAGTCGGCAGTTGCCAGTGGATATAGCTTATGATTTCCTGGAGTATCAAGGTGTTACGTCGGTTTTGCAGTGGCGCAGTCTGCCGATTACTTCGTGGCGTCGTCGTGTATGTTGAAATCCAAAGGATCAGGCGGTGACGGTACACTGGACGAAAAGCAAGGTTTCATATTCGGTACGGCTTAAAGAGGAAATGACGACCACTTACTGCTAAAAAATACGGCAGGAAATTTGTACCCCGTTTTAGTGTTGCTGAGTGCCTTAGTGATATATCTGTGTGTAAGTCAGCTGATACGCATAATTGAGCGGAACTACACCAGTGCGTCGATATAGGTAGGTATAAAATGGCCTCTGTAGGTAGGTATAAAATGAGACCTACAATATTACAGCGGCCAGTTTACAGCACGTACGCGCGCTCACAAGTGAGCAATCGACCACACATCTGAAAAGCCAGGCGTAAAGCTGCGTGCGTCCAAATATATATATATATATATATATATATATAGCAAGCATCTTTTGCCTTGACGCCATGCCCAGTGCGCATACGACACATTTACTCCCCGCAGCAAGCACAGCGGCACAAACAATACGAAACTTATGATTTTCGCCCTACGCAAGGTACTGAATATTCATCCCTTGCCGCGTAATATGCACCCAGTGCATGACAAAGGACGGCGTAAAGCTCGTGTGCGATACCTTAACCGCATGCTCGAAAACATCCCAGAATCCCAGGCCTTATACACAGACACAGCGCGCACTCAAGAGGGCTATACCTCCGTAGTGCTGGATGGCACTGAATCCCTGAAGGACTCTGTTGCAATGCGCGGCACTAATGCCGCGTACGGAGAAATTCTCGGCGTTGCTCTCGCCATTCGACACGCCGTTCGTGTTCCAGGGGAGGTGTATATACTGACAGACTCGCAACAGGCATGTCGGGCGTTCCTATCAGGACATGGCATTCCGAGAGCGGCACAACAAATTCTCAAACAGATCCCGCAAAATTATTCAATCACACCTTCCCACATCCACTTAATGTGGACCCCTGGTCATGCCTCGCTGCCGGGCAATGAAAGCGCACATGCAGTTGCCCGCGATATTTCCCTCCGGGCGGCCCGGCGTGGTGAAACGACCAGTTCAGGGTGGGGGGATTACTTGCTGCGTTACGGAGACATTCTCCGTCATTATAGAAGCATTCGCTGCACTCACCGTGCGCCACCACCATCCTTCTCGAGAGAGGAAGCAGTGGCACTACGTCAGTTGCAAACCGACACTTTTCCTAACCTTGTCTCCCTGAACAAATTCTGGCCACACTGTTATGCCGACAATTGTCCGGGCTGCGGCGGGTCACCCTCCATCTTCCACGTCACTATCGAGTGCACGGCAAACCTTTTCCCTCCTTTACCACCCCTCCTCTGCCCGCTACGCAAGAAAGAGCTGTGGGACGACGCCCTCCGCGACGGACCTCCCGGGGTCCTGCGAGCCATCATACAACGGGCTCAAGACGTCGCCGGAGTCGTCCTAGGGACCCCGGACTAGGGATTCCTCCCATGCCTTTTGTTCTACGTACATAATAAAGATGTTTCTCTCTCTCTCTCTCTCTCCGCCTCTGTGGCACAGTTATAATACTTGACTGCTGAGATGAGGGACGCGGGTTCCATCCCATTTGCGGAGGTCGCACTTCGATGGAGGCGAAAAACTATAGATGCCCGCGTACTGTGCGATGTCAAAACACCAGCTGGTTGAGATTACCTAACCTAACCTAACCTAACCTAACCTAATCTAACCCATCCCTTCGGGAAGTGCCCATAAACCTATGCCGATATATTACATCTGGGTTTTCCATAGGAGAGCTGTCGTTCGAAAAATCCAACAAAGTTTTAGCACAGCAGCGTCTTGCTCCTGAAGTGCCGATAACAAACAACCACATCGGAGTACTAACTTTGCCAATGCAGAGGTTGATTATTTACGCCGTTTTTCACCCTTCATTCACAAAATAAAAATTTATGAAAAGATGCTATCCCATCTTTACATTTTTGCCTACGTGAATAGGCAAAACGTTTTGCCTACGTTTTGCCTACGCTTTGTCTACGCAGAAAACCTACTTCGCACAGCATTTTTTTCTTTGCTGACGACGAATCCCTCCGCTAGAACCGCTACCGCACATGCGAAAGTGAATGTCGTCTGCTAAATTGTCTTCTCTAGACTTATTTACGGATGGGTTTTGGTGCCGCCATAATAAGCTGTTAACGTTATCATTTCGTATCCTTAGCAAATAAACGAACAGTGCTACGGTTGGCGAATGCACGTGAGAACGGTTGGGTTGGTGCATTCTACGTTTCCTGACGTTATCAATTCCCGTCGCGAACTAAAAGTAAGAAAACATTCCTTTGACAGCCCAAGGTGGCGGCGCCCAGACGTCTTACGTAAAATAGTCTATAGTATTCTTCGCGCGCTGCCCGCTAGACGACGTATTGGCTCAATTATTTGTGAATAGGCGCGCAAACGGAGCACTAACGGCGGCGGTGGTGGACTTCACATAGGAGGAGCAGAAAGTCAACTCAAGCCGTAAAATTCCAGTGGAACAATTGAGCGCCGAGTGAACGGTCAAGAAATCAATGCCAAGAATGACATCTTGTGGGCAAGTGTCATGAACTGCGAAGGCAACTGAACTGGCGGCTGGCAACAATGACGTGCCAAGTGCACATAACTTGAACTGATTTCCAGCTTACGTCGACCACTCGCACCGTCGGGAATTCAGCCTGTGAAAGAACTTTTTAGGCGATATCGAAGGTCAGAACTCGGAACGGAAGTGTGAACGCCTGATTTTGCAGCACTTCCAGGAGCTGCATTTATTAGTTTCCTGGGCGCTGTCCAGAATAAGCCGGCGAAAAAGAGCGGCAGCTTTGAGGGGAGTGTGACTGGTGACCATAAGGCTACGGCGAACGGCTGGACCATTGTTTGCGCGATGACGTCAGTGTAGGATGGTTCAGAGCGTAGAGATGAACGGCGAAGTGGGACGTCTTAAAAGTGGCCATCAGGAAAACTGATGGCCATATTGAAATGATGGCCATCAGTGAACTGATGGCCATCACCTTGAACACCAAGAAATGCTGTTCCCGACCAAGATTTAAAAATCTTGGTCGGGAGCACCATTTCTTGAGACAGTAGCGGAAAATGTGCATAACTCGAGAACAAGAAAACCAGATCGGTCTATCGGCTGGTGTGCGCCACTCAGATGGATTTCGGTATCGTGGTGGGAACCTTGGCACCGAAGTGGCCGCAGCAATAAGTGGTGGGGCGGCGCGGTGGTCAGTGTTATGGGCGGGAGTCCAGATGAGCTAAGGCGTGTGGCTGGTGGTTTTGGGAACTATAGGGCGTCCATGTTGGCAAACTCTTGCCGCACGACGGCTTGGATGGGCGATATCGTTGCCAAGTAGTCCCGCAGAGAGTGCTGATTAGTAGCGGGAGTCTGTGGCGTAGGTCGCAATTTTTTTCGGGGGGAGGGGGCACACCTTTGTTCGGCCATGGGGTCCGGGCAGCTAAGTGTGGTCGAGTGCCATTTTGTGTTGTCCATCCCAGGGGGGAAAAATAATTGGGGTCGGTGGGCGGCCACAGACCCGGTGTGCCACCCCCTGACTACGCCACTGGCGGGAGTCATGGCTTCCAACTCCTGGCGACCAATCATTGTGATGTTGGCAGAAGTCCCGAGTGCTTGCGGCGTCGCAGGTACTCGCACGGGAAGTCGCAGTGGGGCTCGGAAATTGGTCGAAGCGTTGTGTAATCATTCTGCTTTTAGCCTGTTCGAACCGCCGACATTCACATTTTATTCAGTCAACAGTGGTGCAGTTTTTACACATTTGTGTGTTAAGGCAGCATCAGCTGTGCCTTTTCTGACCTCGTCCGCCTTGGCAATGTCCTTGTCAGTCTTACGGCACAGTGCTATCACGGTTTCGATGTACGCTACGTACGACATCGTGACGTGAGTTCCTGCTTGGCTGTTATCTGCGGGTCTTCGGCGGGTCTTCAACTTATTTAAAGAAATGCCACTTCGCTGCCCGCAAGCTTACCATCCTCGGCCATGTAGTTTCAAAAGACGGTGCCCTTCTGGACCTTGCGAAACTTAGTGCCGTTGCCGCGTTCCCGAAACCGACCACCGTTAAAGAGCTTCAAAGCTTCATCGGTTAGTGCTCTTGTTTCCGACGCTTCATCCAGGATTTTGCTTCAATCATTGCCCCTTTGACCAACCTTCTCGCCGGCAGTTCTGGTCTCTCAGCCTGGTCACAGGCGTGCGACGATGCATTTCAACAACTTGGGCGCCTTCTCACTGCTCCGCCAATACGACGACATTTCGATCCGTCAGCACCAACAGAGCTTCACACGGACGCTAGTGGCGTCGGGTTTGGTGCCGTACTTGCCCAACACAAAGGTGGCTTTGAAGAGTACGTCGTTACTTACGCCAGTCGCACGCTCACGAAGGCTGAGAAAAACTACTCAGTCACAGAAAAAGTGTCTCGCCATTATATGGGCCATTGGAAAATTTCGCCCATACCTGTACGGACGTCCCTTTGACATTGTGACCGATCATCATGCCCTGTGCTGGCTATCTTCGCTAAAAGATCCGACTGGCCGGCTCGCTCGGTGGGCATTGCGCCTGCAAGAATTCGACATCCGTGTTATTTACCGTTCTGGTCGGAAGCATTCTGATGCGGATGCCCTATCCCGCTCACCTTTGCTTGCGGAGCCCGTCTGCTCATCTATTTCAGTGGGCGGTGCCTTTGCCATCAGCATTTCCGACATGCCTTCCGAGCAACGTAAAGACCCCTGGATCACCTCTCTTCTCGACTTCCTCTCGAACAAGACGCCTTCTCCTGTCTCTCGGACGCTTCGGCGCCAAACCCAACACTTCGCCGTTGGAGATAACCTCCTCTACCGCCGCAGGTACAACTCGATTGGCGACCGCGGCCGTGTGTTTCTGTCCAATGCTTGCTGAAGGAGTGCCGCATCATACACCGCACTACCACGGCATATCATCCCCAAACTAATGGGATGACAGAGCGTTTGAACCGCACCCTTGGCGATATGTTGTCCATATACGCTTCATCGGACCACACCCCGATTGGGACCGCATACTACCTTTCGTCACGTATGCATACAACACGGCAACACAAAGCACCACCGGATTCTCACCTTTCTTTCTTCTTTATGGACATGAACCTTCTTCCACAATGGATACAATTCTTCCGTACCGGCCTGACTCATCCGAGTTCACAACCACTTCAAGAGCAGCCGCATATGCCGAAGAATGTCGCCAGCTTGCTCGTTCATTCACATTGCTCGACCAAAGTCGTCAGAAACATCGCCACCATGAATCGACTACTGCGACATACTTTGATCCCGGTACACTGGTATGGTTGTGGGTTCCATCTGCTCCTGCGCGACTCTCCCACAAGCTATCGTCGAAGTACTGCGGCCCTTATCGCGTAGTGTAACAAACGTCTGCAGTCAATTACCTCGTGGAGCCGCTCGACGTGTCTTCAGACAAGCGTCGCCACGGACAAGAAATTGTGCACGTTTCCAGGATCAAGAAATACTACGATCCCCTTGTGTGCGCTAGCCCTTAGGTCGCCAGGATGGCTCTCTCATTGCCCGGGAGTGATTGCAATGAAGGTAGTGGACATGCGGCTTGACCAAGGGAGAAGATAAAGACGACGACGAGCGATCGCTACCCGCGCTGCTAGTTAGCCCTTGTCGTAGTAAAACCGGTGTCCAGTTGTCGCGACTCCTGCCTTTAACACACCCTCATTTGAAAACATTTAACCACTACATTACTAGCTCCGTCCTTACAGAGCGAGTCCTGACGCAGTTTTTGACGTCCACCTATGAGACCTCTTACACTGTGACTTTGCTGCGTGTTCCGCGCAGACGAGGCGTCGCTCTGGCGGCCAAACGCCACAGGTTGAATGAACGTAATTGTTTGTCCTTGCGAATACGAAAATTTAACAGTGACAACAGGGGTCATTGCTGCTCTGAATGTGTGAAAGGACATTTCGGCGGCTACCACGCCTGTGGTGTTGAGGCACCTTTCGCGCAACGGCGACTCGACGAAGATTGCTGTCGCTCAAGTATCGCTTGCCGGCGGAAACCATATCAGCGACTGACGCAGTCGACGCGGTCTTTGCGGTCTGCTAGAGCTAATGAGCGTTGCTGTTACGGCTTAGCCGCACTATAGACTGTAACAGGCCTGTGAGTGCACTGATGACTGCCAGCAGTTCTGTCACGACCTCTATCCCCTGTTGCCCAAAGTATGCGATTTCGGAGACCGAGCGCCCGTATGCAGCGCTGCGGAGGTACGGTAGCTAGCAAGGGCATCAAGAAAAGAAGGTTTCGCTTCTTCTTCGTGCCTTAACAGCTTCGGCTGCATTTTGTTCTGGATATGTAGTATAATATCGGAATGAACATTGTGCTGAAGCATTTCCAAATCTTGATCCCAAAAACGAGATTTGTATTATAAATCTCACTCTCACCTTAATGCACAGATAACAAGGCTTCACCCAACCCGTCACCCTCGGCGAAATGGGAAACCTACGCCTCTGTGTCTTCGCTAGAGGCATTGACAAAGTGCACTTTTTTTAGCACTCAATTGAGGTGTGATTTTTCAACCACGTATGTGATGTGATTTTTCAACCAGCCAAAACGACGGCCATTCAATATTGGGCCCTGCTGCAGCGACAAAAGAGCGGAAAACACTTAGCTGCGCGGCGCGGCCGAAGATGTGCGTAACCGCTGCACACGGAGGCGGAACAATGACCAGGGGTGAGACAGCTGAAATTGATTTGAGAGCAGTTTTTGGAGCAGCAAAATTTCGATATTGGGACAGAAGAACCCCGATATGGAGCTGTTAGCGGAAAGTTTTATGTCATCTCAGGAGCTTGAAAAACAGATTTGGAGCAACTTGTGGGGACAAGTAGATTTTAAATCGGCCTAGGATTAGACGTAACACAGAAGCCGTGTATTCCGCTCTTCTGTCGGTGCAGCAGGGCTTAATATTAAATGGCCGTTGTTTTGCATCCCTATCAGTGATTCTCTTGGTACGATTACCCGCGGCCATCTGCCTGTTCCGTATACGTGGTTGAAAAATCACATCTCAATTGAGTGCTAAAAAAAGTGCACTTTGTCAATGCCTCTAGCGAAGACACAGAGGCGTAGGTTTCCCATTTCGCCGAGGGTGACGGGTTGGGTGAAGCCTTGTTATCTGTGCATTTAGGTGAGAGTGAGATTTATAATACAAATCTCGTTTTTGGGATCAAGATTTGGAAATGCTTGAGCACAATGTTCATTCCGATATTATACTGCATATCCAGAACAAAATACAGCCGAAGCTCTTAAGGCACGAAGAAGAAGCGAAGAAGAAGAAGAAGGAGAATGACCAGGGGTGAGACAGCATAACCGCATGCCAGGCCTGCCGTTGATTGCTACTCATGGAGTGAGCAAACACACCGCCTGTTTGAAGGAGCACAAAGGAACGCGATGGGGGGGGGGGGGGGGGGTCGTTCGAGCAGCAACTGTGGACTTTGACTTAAAGGCGCGGTCGCGATCACTGGCGCGCGCTCTCTCTCGGCTGGCATCACAGACGGCTCGTATACCCTTCCATGTGCTATGATCTCTACTCTTCTCTTCCTTTGAGCAGCCGTGTTCTCCTGCAACAGCGTCTTGTAGTTACACAAGATCGGATCTATAAGTTTTAACTAGCTGCCAGCCTTGCTTCGTATATTACAATTTGATGCTATCGCATTCATTGCTTCGCTTTCGGTGAAACTGATTTTTTGTAGATCTGATTATTTAGCTTTTCAAGCTCCTCCAGAGCTTCCGGTAGGTAAGTGTTTGTAACGAGGACATCACAATAAGCGCCTTGAGCTCGGCCGTGCGGTTAGTGTAGCGTCAAACCTACTGCATGCTTTGAACAGGAGAGAACAAAGGCGCGCTACCGCCGTTCGCTGCCCCCTTGTGTGGGACCGCCTTCGACAAAGCGGCGCGGGCACTAAAATACGTCGCCGCATTGACTACCTCATAAAGCTACCTGGCACTGACTATCGCGTACGGTACTGCGAGCACAGCGCCGTTGTAAGCGTATTGCACGCTTTTATCGGGGAACGACACAGAGGCGCTTCGCATCAGTCCGCTGCTGGCTTCGGCGTGAAAAACCGCCAGAGCACCGCGGAGAGGCGCCGCATGCAGGAAGCTAGCTGTCGCCCCGGTGATGAAACAAGGGTGATGCCCCTTTCGTGCACGGTATAGGTTGAAACGGTACACACTTCTACAACAAACGACAGGAAAATTATCAAAGGCTGCTCCGCGCACGAAGGTCGATTGAGCAGGCTGCCGATGACTAGGATGGGCGCTAAATGATAGTAGGGGCGTGCCGTCTAAAGAAAAAAAACCTACGAAAGAGCGGCTGCCACATGTGAGTGAATCTTTTATTTCGGTCGTTCATGTCGCTGTCACCCTCGCCCCTTCCAATGTGCTTCTTCATTGGTACGAAAGGAAAATAAAAAAAATGCGTACACTGCATCAAATGCTGCCTACGGTCTCGCGTAGCATTTGACCCGAAGCTACCGCTTTTTCGTTGAAGAGTCTCTTGTTGTTGTTATTCTTGAAACGGTATGCGCATTTTGTCGCTTAACGTCTACCGTTGTCACCGATAACATGTTCCATCGACCTGCGTGCACGAATCAATCTTTGATAATTTTTGATAATCTTTGATAACATTTGAGGGCACTAAAAGCGCCGCGCGTTTGGCGGCAGTCACGTGGTATTTTTAAGTTCGCGCGCTTTAAGGAAAGGCCGGGAAAATATTAAGCAGGGGAGTCATCTTAGCATAGATTGAAAAAATTCGATCTTTCTGAACAAGAGCTACAACTTTTGTATTGAAGATTTTGCTCTAGAGTTACCATATAAAACAGTCATTAGGTAATGTTTGTTAATTAGCGATCTTGGCGATTTCAAAACAATATTCTGAAGTGCTCTATATGGCACAGAACAATACTGCACTAATTGGAGACGCGTAGTGCCTATGCCTATTTTTTTTATAATTGATGATTTTTAGCTGAAACACCCTCTATAATTCACTTCATGCAATGCCTTACCATAAAGAGGCAATGCTGGATGCTCCATAACGGATGAAGCGAGAAAATATCTGTCAAGTATTGTTACAAGCTGCCACCAGCGACGCCAGCGCGAAGTCTGCGACGGGATGACAGCAGGTTAGTTCGTTCCGTACGTAAGCAGAGACAGTGAAGAGATCAGAGACGTGGAAAAACAAAACAAAACAACTTTACTCTAAGGATATCGCGGCACATGAACTCTAATACAGCACTTATTACAAACTAACAACTACATAAACTCAATAAATCAGATACAGGAGAGAAGGATTATACACTACACAAAACTAACAAACACTAAAAACTACTGATGCGAAAGTTCGAAGATATAAACAGGGGAAGGCATACGTGTGATGACCGGCAGCGTTGGGTCCACGACGATCGGATGCGAGAAGTCACAGAGAGTTCTGGCACGACTGCGATGTCGGTGGTGTTGCAACGCTGGTGTTTCCGGGAGGCTAGTGCTTGAAGGCGATCTCGGGCAGGTTGAGCTAACCCGAGAGGAAGCTCCGATGTCTACGATGCGGACGTTAATTTCTCGTCACAACTAAACGAACGGCTAAGTTTAGGTGGCCAGCCGATACAGAGCCACACTAAAAACTTCCAGAAGGGATACTTGTTGATCTGCTTCTACACCATGTTGGAAGCGACTAGACTGCTTAGCAGGGCAAAATCCTGCGCTTAAATCATCCTCGTGTCCCCTCATCCTTTTCCTGGGGGAACAAGGGACATCTACCTGGGTCCAATCATGCGCGTTTCATCGTTCGAAACTCCGCCCTAAAATTACACTGACCACACCCCCTTTTAATTAGGAGAAGGTCCTCAACTGAGAGAGGGTGACAATGTGTTGGGGTGCTGCCATACGGCTTGTCCACCAGAAGTTTTTCCCGTGGGAACGGTCAGTTTGCTTGGCTCTCAGCCGGAGCGTCTTGAAGTCAAAAGCTTGTTCGGAGTACCTCGCGGCCTTTGCAAGATCCTGCCGCCGCCGCCGTAGGTACAAAGGATCAATCGCCCGCGGCGACGTTCGAAGAAGGACACCCCATTCAGCACTCCCCGGCTCTTTTCAAGAGTACGCGGTTCCCGCCTGTCAGCGGGGAAGAGCGGAGCCCGTTAATTCGCCGTGACACCGGGTCGCAAAAATCGCAGTCCGTGACAAGTATAAAGAAGACCTAACTTAGGATCCCTTTTAATGATACGTACCCTTTGATACCTCACTTGTGGAGACCAAAATTTATCGGTTGTAGAAATGGCACTAGAAGACCTCGCGGTATAAAAAAAGGCCTTCTTCGGAGGATGTAATTGACATGACACGGCCATGGCCCGACCCGCCGCACAAGGGCCACCCACACAGTTTGGCGGCCACACGAAGCTTTCGAAAAAAGCGAAAAAAAGAAAAAAAAAGAAAAAATAGAGGAAAAGCAAGGGGAAGAGAGAAATAACGAAGGAAGCAACAGCGACAATTGCATTGCTGGGGCGTTCGTCAGCGGCTGCAAAACGAGGGGGGGGGGGGGGGGGAAAGGACAGTGGGAGGCAGGCGGGTTATGCCCGTCTTATCTTCGTAGGGTAGATAAAAAGGCGGCTGCAGCGAGCGACCAAGGAAAAGGGGAAAATCACAGCATATCCACGTGGTGAATGATGATGAGTGGAGCGAAGCGAACTCGCGCTGCAGCACAGCGATGGCATTGGCGCGAGCGTGGTCCTTCTTGATGGAACATATTGTGACAACATTGTTTGAGAACCACAATCTGTTGCACTGACCGCAAGTATGGCCGAAAGTGTTATCAAGGAAGTCCCGCTGGAAGCGCGCGTCGGCGCCTTCGGGCAGAGCCCGCCTGATGCGTTTTGCAGCCACTTCAAGTGCTCGCATAGCCTCGGGCTCTGCCTGCCGGTACGCGCGCTTTCTCGCCGCTTCACGGTCCTTCACATTTTGAAGATCCGATTGGCGCCGCAGCCGTACATCTTCGGCCTCGCGGGCTCGAACGGCGGGGTCTTGTGGACTCGAACGGCGGGGGCTTCTCGCCGCAGCCCTGCAGCTTGTCGAGCAGCTTCGGCCTTGTGGGCTCGAACGGCGGGGGCTTCTCGCCGCAGCCGTGCAGCTTGTCGAGCAGTATCGGCCTTGTGGGCTCGAACGGCGGGGTCTTCTCGCCGCAGCCCTGCAGCTTGTCGAGCAGCTTCGGCCTTGTGGGCTCGAACGGCGGGGTCTTCTCGCCGCAGCCCTGCAGCTTGTCGAGCAGCTTCGGCCTTGTGGGCTCGAACGGCGGGGGCTTCTCGCCGCAACCGTGCAGCTTCTCGAGCAGCTTCGGCCTTGTGGGCTCGAACGGCGGGGGCTTCTCGCCGCAACCGTGCAGCTTGCTCGCGAGCAGCTTCGGCCTTGTGGGCTCGAACGGCGGGGGCTTCTCGCCGCAGCCGTGCAGCTTGTCGAGCAGCTTCGGCCTTGTGGGCTCGAACGGCGGGGGCTTCTCGCCGCAGCCCTGCAGCTTGTCGAGCAGCTTCGGCCTTGTGGGCTCGAACGGCGGGGGCTTCTCGCCGCAACCGTGCAGCTTCTCGAGCAGCTTCGGCCTTGTGGGCTCGAACGGCGGGAGCTTCTCGCCGCAGCCCTGCAGCTTGTCGAGCAGCTTCGGCCTTGTGGGCTCGAACGGCGGGGGCTTCTCGCCGCAGCCCTGCAGCTTGTCGAGCAGCTTCGGCCTTGTGGGCTCGAACGGCGGGGGCTTCTCGCCGCAACCGTGCAGCTTCTCGAGCAGCTTCGGCCTTGTGGGCTCGAACGGCGGGAGCTTCTCGCCGCAGCCCTGCAGCTTGTCGAGCAGCTTCGGCCTTGTGGGCTCGAACGGCGGGGGCTTCTCGCCGCAACCGTGCAGCTTGTCGAGCAGCTTCGGCCTTGTGGGCTCGAACGGCGGGGGCTTCTCGCCGCAACCGTGCAGCTTGTCGAGCAGCTTCGGCCTTGTGGGCTCGAACGGCGGGGGCTTCTCGCCGCAGCCGTGCAGCTTGTAGAGCAGCTTCGGCTTCGCGGGCTCGAACGGAGGAATGTGCTTCGCGGCGTCGACGTGCAGCTTCGGCCTCGCGGGCTCTCACCTCAGGATTCTGTGTGCGAGCGCGCACTGCCGCCGCGTTCCGTGCCCTCTGTTCCGCAGCCTTGTCTTCCATCTGGCGACTCCGAGCTAAAGAGAAAGCGTGCCAAGAGGGAGCCTCATGGCGCGTTACTTCTGAAATGTTGTCTTCGGGTGTCGTTGAAAACACGACACGTAGTAAAGAAGAAAGAACGCCACAAAGGCGAACACGCACGAGAGTGTCACTCGTCAACGTCGTCGTCTTCTTCTACTGCATACTAAAACGCGCGTAGTAAAGAAGAAAGAATGCCACACAGGCGAACACGCACGAGAGTCTCACTCGTCAACGTCGTCTTCTTATTCTAGTGCATACCAGAACGCCCGCTTCTCATGAGCTAGAGATGGCTACTACAATGCTACAAACGGAGGATGGACAGACCTACGGCATAAGGAGCTTCGCCCCTAAAAGAGAATTGTCGCTTTTGCACATCACACACACGGCATCCAAGTTCAGATGGTTCGGCGGTTAGCTCGCGCCGCCGGGCCGTACACACACGAGAGGAGACACATACGACCCGCTCCAGCTTTGGGGAAAATGTGGCCACGACACAAGGCTAACAGTACGCCCGTCCCTTTCATGCAAAAAAAAAAACGCAGAGAGAGAGAGAAAGCACGAGCCGGTTGATGCATGTGGTACCCATTGGGTCTATTTTCACGCGCTCGATCGTTTACTTTGCGTCCCGTGCGTCTGAACTCACGTGTGTACAAATAAATAAATAAAATAATTCATTATTTCCCTTTCTGGGCGCTATACGATTGCTCACGGAGGCACGCAAGTCGCCGAGGGCTCTCGTTGATTCCATGGGAGAGTCATTTGAATATGTTTATGAAATATGATTCCCGCTGTTCGAGCTCCCCTGTGTTCTGGAAGCCGGATTGTAGAAGTATAACAGTTATGTGCTCAAAAGAGTGACCAGGCAGGTTGATGCGTTTGGAGAACGGCGAATTAGGGAGGCCTTTCACGTGTGCCTTGTTGTTGTACCGTAAACGGAACGCGGTTTCTGTCTGTCCAATATATTCCTGTTTGCACACTTCACAGCGAATTTTATATACCACATTGGACGAGTCACAAATCAGGTCGTCTTTAATTTTATACTCAAAGTCCGAATAGGAGGCTTCGGCTGTATTTTTGGTCACCATGTGTTTGCACACCCTGCAGCGAGGTTTCCCGCATGGTCTACAGCCCTGATGGTGGTCGGATTTGTGTGTTTTCGCCCTGACCAGCAAGTCTCTCAGGTTTTTATTTCTTCGGTAAACCACCTTGGTCGGGGTTTCAAATACGGTAGAGAGTAGACTACTCTGTTCAAGTATGTAGAAGTGGCGGCTTAATATAGAGTTTACCCGAGAGGCTGCGGCGGAGTACGTGAGGGTAAAATTTGCCCCGGACGTTCTATCTTTATTTCCGTCTCTTTCTTCCATTGTGACACCTCGGTCCAGACAGCGCGCGCACTCAATAGCATTGTCAAAGATTTTTTCTGGGTACTTTTGGCTCAAGAATGCTGCTCTCAGTTCCTGTGCGTGGGTGTCAAATTGTGTAATATATATATATTGAACCCAAAAAAGCGACATTATTTCTTCAAATAATTCTTGGTTCTAGTGCACCTACTGCAAGAAGTTTTGCCAGCCATGGCGTTGCACTTGATGTATGAAACCACTGAACTCCAGCTGAGATCAGTGCATGAATCGGTGTGTGCGCTCCTAAAACGAAATACAAGGGGCACTGCGGCTGCAAGAACGTTCGTGTGCGGGATGTTGCTATTAGAAATACTGCGTTTTCTTGATTCCGATGCCCAAACGCGGTGCTATATCGAAGGTTAGAGTGGCGTTGCTACCAATTACCTCATCTGGGCTGCCGCGAATGAATAGGTCAATGATAAAATGAGTGGTGTTGCACTGCTCGTGTAAACGTCTGCCATGACTTTGTACGCACGAGAATTCTCGCTGCGGGTGTCAAGTACTTTTAACGATGCTCTGATCTCCGATGACCAATACTCCTGCCGTACTGGCTTTTAGGCGAAGTGTAGACAGCCGTTCTGGCCCACTGCTAGGCAAGTGCTGCTGCGCTGTCACAGACTATGTCAATCATCAAAGCAGTGCAGGTGGGATAATGGAAGTCGGCAGTTGCCAGTGGATATAGCTTATGATTTCCTGGAGTATCAAGGTGTTACGTCGGTGTTTTGCAGTGGCGCAGTCTGCCGATTACTCGTGGCGTCGTTGTGTATGTTGAAATCCAAAGGATCAGGAGGTGACGGTACACTGGACGAAAAGCAAGGTTTCATATTCGGTACGGCTTAAAGAGGAAATGACGACCACTTACTGCTAAAAAATACGGCAGGAAATTTGTACCCCGTTTTAGTGTTGCTGAGTGCCTTAGTGATATATCTGTGTGTAAGTCAGCTGATACGCATAATTGAGCGGAACTACACCTGCGCGTCGATATAGGTAGGTATAAAATGGCCTCTGTAGGTAGGTATAAAATGAGACCTACAATATTACAGCGGCCAGTTTACAGCACGTACGCGCGCTCACAAGTGAGAAATCGACCACACATCTGAAAAGCCAGGCATAAAGCTGCGTACGTCCTAATATAGCAAGCATCTTTTGCCTTGACGCCATGCCCAGTGCGCATACGACACATTTACTCCCCGCAGCAAGCACAGCGGCAAAAACAATACGAAACTTATGATTTTCTCCGCCTCTGTGGCACAGTTATAATACTTGACTGCTGAGATGAGGGACGCGGGTTCCATCCCATTTGCGGAGGTCGCATTTCGATGGAGGCGAAAAACTATAGATGCCCGCGTACTGTGCGATGTCAAAACACCAGCTGGTTGAGATTACCTAACCTAACCTAACCTAACCTAACCTAACCTAATCTAACCCATCCCTTCGGGAAGTGCCCATAAACCTATGCCGATATATTACATCTGGGTTTTCCATAGGAGAGCTGTCGTCGAAAAATCCAACAAAGTTTTAGCACAGCAGCGTCTTGCTCCTGAAGTGCCGATAACAAACAACCCCATCGGAGTACTAACTTTGCCAATGCAGAGGTTGATTATTTACGCCGTTTTTCACCCTTCATTCACAAAATAAAAATTTATGAAAAGATGCTATCCCATCTTTACATTTTTGCCTACGTGAATAGGCAAAACGTTTTGCCTACGCTTTGTCTACGCTTTGTCTACGCAGAAAACTTACTTCGCACAGCATTTTTTTCTTTGCTGACGACGAATCCCTCCGCTAGAACCGCTACCGCACATGCGAAAGTGAATGTCGTCTGCTAAATTGTCTTCTCTAGACTTATTTACGGATGGGTTTTGGTGCCGCCATAATAAGCTGTTAACTTTATCATTTCGTATCCTTAGCAAATAAACGAACAGTGCTACGGTTGGCGAGTGCACGTGAGAACGGTTGGGTTGGTGCATTCTACGTTTCTTTAGGTTATCAATTCCCGTCGCGAACTAAAAGTAAGAAGACATTCCTTTGAGAGCCCAAGGTGGCGGCGCCCAGACGTCTTACGTAAAATAGTCTCCAGTATTATTCGCGCGCTGCCTGCTAGACGACGTATTGGCTCAATTATTTGTGAATAGGCGCGCAAACGGAGCACTAACGGCGCCTGTGGTAGCCTTACTAACGGCGTCGGTGGTAGCTGGCAGCTTAAACACTTCACGGACGGTACCTATGATGGACCTCACATAGGAGGAGCAGAAAGTCAACTCAAGCCGTAAAATTCCAGCGGAACAATTGATGAGGGCCGAGTGAACGGTCAAGAAATCAATGCCAAGAATGATATCTTGTGGGCAAGCGTCATGAAATGCGAAGGCAACTGAACTGGCGGCTGGCAACAGTGACGCGCCAAGTGCACATAACTTGAACTGATTTCCAGCTTTCATCGACCACTCGCACCGTCGGAGATTCAGCATGTGAAAGAACTTTTTAGGCGATATCGAAGGTCAGAACTCGGAAGGGACGTGTGAACGCCTGTGGCGATAAAAGCACTAACGGTCAGGCCATCGATGAGGACACAAAGAAAATTTCATCTCTAATAATCGGTCGGTGAAAATTTTGCAGCACCTCCAGGAGCTGCATTTATTAGTTTCCTGGGCGCTGTCCAGAATAAGCCGGCGAAAAAGAGCGGCAGCTTTGAGGGGAGTGTGACTGGTGACTATAAGGCTACGGCGAGCGGCTGGACCATTCTTTGCGCGATGACGTCAGCGTAGGATGGTTCGGAGCGTAGAGATGAATGGCGAAGTGAAACTTCTTAAAAGTGGCCATCAGGAAAACTGATGGCCACTTTTAAATGATGGCCATCAGTGAACTGATGGCCATCTCCTTGAACATCAAGAAATGCTGTTCCCGACCAAGATTTAAAAACCTTGGTCGGGAGCACCATTTCTTGAGACAGTAGCGGAAAATGTGGATAACTCGAGAACAAGAAAACCAGATCGGTCTATCGGCTGGTGTGCGCCGCTCAGATGGATTTCGGTATCGTGGTGGGAACCTTGGCACCGAAGTGGCCGCAGCAATAACTGGTGGGGCGGCGCGGTGGTCAGCGTTACGGGCGGGAGTCCAGATGAGCTAAGGCGTGTGGCTGGTGGTTTTGGGAGCTAGGGCGTCCATGTTGGCAAACTCTTGCCGCACGACGGCTTGGATGGGCGATATCGTCGCCAAGTAGTCTCGCGGAGAGTGCTGATTAGTAGCGGGAGTCAGTGGCGTAGGAAGCAATTTTTTTCGGGGGGGGGGGGCACATCTTTGTTCGGACATGGGGTCCAAACAGCTAAGTGTGGTCGAGTGCCATTTTGTGTTGTCCATCCCATGGGAGAAAAATAATTGGGGGCGGTGGGCGGCCACAGACCCGGTGTGCCAGCCCCTGACTACGCCACTAGCGGGAGTCATGGCTTCCAACTTCTGGCGACCAATCATTGTGATGTTGGCAGAAGTCCCGAGTGCTTGCGGCGTCGCAGGATCCTCGCACGGGAAGTCGCATTGGGGCTCGGAAATTGGTCGAAGCGTTGTGTAATCATTCTGCTTTTAGCCTGTTCGAACCGCCGACATTCAGATTTTATTCAGTCAACAGTGGTGCAGTTCTTACACATTTGTGTTAAGGCAGCATCAGCTGTGCCTTTTCTGACCTCGTCCGCCTTGACAATGTCCTTGTCAGTCTTACGGCACAGTGCTATGTACGCTACGTACGACATCGTGACGTGAGTTCCTGCTTGGCTGTTATCTGCGGGTCTTCGGCGGGTCTTCAACTTAATTTGAAGAAATGCCACTTCGCCATCAGCATTTCCGACATGCCTTCCGAGCAACGTAAAGACCCCTGGATCACCTCGCTTCTCGACTTCCTCTCGAACAAGACGCCTTCTCCTGTCTCTCGGACGCTTCGGCGCCAAGCCCAACACTTCGCCGTTGGAGATAACCTGCTCTACCGCCGCAGCTACAACTCGATTGGCAGAAAGTGGCTGCTTGTTATTCCTCGACAACTCCGCTCCTACATCTGCGCCATGGTTCACGATGATCCACAATGCGGTCACGCTGGTGTCTTAAAGACTTACACACGCCTGCACCTTCGGTACTACTGGCGCGGCATGTACCGTTTCGTTCGCCAGTATATCCGGTCGTACCCTACGTGCCAACGACGCAAGACGCCACCTCAACATATCGCCGGCACGTTTCAACCGCTGCCGTGTCCAGCCCGACCTTTTGAGTGCGTGGGAATTGACTAATACGGTCTCCTTCCTTACACTCCGTGCGGCAACCGCTGGGTTATTATAGCACGGCCACCAGGATCGGGGCGCGCGACCGCCGCGCGTCCCGATCCAGGTGGCCGTGGTTATAGTAGCCATCCATCACTTGACGTGGTATGCTGAAACATCAGCGCTTATTTCTCCTACTGCAAAAGACGTCGCTGGCTTCATACTCCGGAACCTTGTCTTAAGGCATGGAGCGCCTCGAGAATTACTCAGCGACCGCGGCCGTGTTTTTCTGTCCAATGCTATTACAGCCTTGCTGAAGGAGTGTCGCATCATACACCGCACTACCACGGCATATCATCCCCAAACTAATGGGATGACGGGGCGTTTCAACCGCACCCTTCGCGATATGTTGTCCATGTACGCTTCATCGGACCATACCAATTGGGACAGCATACTACCTTTCGTCACGTATGCATACAACACGGCAACACAAAGCACCACCGGATTCTCACCTTTCTTTCTTCTTTATGGTCATGAACCTTCTTCTACAATGGATACAATTCTTCCGTACCGGCCTGACTCATCCGAGTTCACAACCATTTCAAGAGCAGCCGCATATGCCGAAGAATGTCGCCAGCTTGCTCGTTCATTCACATCGCACGACCAAAGTCGTCAGAAACATCGCCACCATCAATCGACTACTGCGACCTATTTTGATCCCGGCACACTAGTATGGTTGTGGGTTCCATCTACTCCTGCGGGACTCTCCCACAAGCTATCGTCGAAGTACTGCGGCCCTTATCGCGTACTGCAAGAAACGTCTGCAGTCAATTACCTCGTGGAGCCGCTCGACGTGTCTTCAGACAAGCGTCGCCACGGACAAGAAATTGTGCACGTTTCCAGGATCAAGAAATACTACGATCCCCTTGTGTGCGCTAGCCCTTAGGTCGCCAGGATGGCTCTCTCATTGCCAGGGAGTGATTGCAATGAAGGTAGTGGACATGCGGCTTGACCAAGGGAGAAGATAAAGACGACGACGAGCGATCGCTACCCGCGCTGCTAGTTAGCCCTGAGTGTACCCTAACGAAAAAAATACCAAGGCAAATTGAAAGTAGAGTTTGGAAACAACTTGATCGAAAGAAGACACATATGTTCAGCAACGAAAAGGCACTCAAAATATTGGAGGAAATGGTGGAGGAAATAAATGCAAAAATTTAAATCAGGTACCAATTCAAAAGCCAAATATTACAACCACATTCGGCCAACTTACTCTCTCCAGTAGGGGATTTCGTCGTAAGAGGAGGGTGGCTTTCGGTGGTGGACACGCAGAGGGAGAATTCCCAAGTGAGACCATTATGGGCTCCCACCCGGGATAACAAAGAAGAGTGTCCTTCCCACAAAATAAATGGAGGGGAGGCCAATGGCTCCATCAATATATTTCCCAGAACAAGGATGCAGCACGGTGCAACAGAAAGGACAAAGGATACCACCCAAATTCTCTACCAGCTGAATTCCACATAAGGATGCATCCATGAAAGACATCCAGAAGAAATCCTCACCAGTAGGGGCACACCGCTATCGATGAGAGAGGAACCTTGCTAGACGGTTAAAACAACTCTCTCGAAATCGGCCCCTAACAAAAATCCCACTGGTTATACACCCACACTTTGTGGCATGTTCCTCCTCTGGAGAAGCTACTAATAATTAGAAAAAAGAATTTTTTTGACTAACGTATATTCATCTGCCATATCGTCTTTTAAACGTAACGTGAAAAAGGGTTCTTTACCTAGAGAAAAAGACGATGCCAGCAAATATAGTTTCAATTCATATCTCCCTTATAATCTCGCGGAAAAAAAAGAGGGAGAGAAAAAGAAAAGAGAAAAAAAATGTTTAAAAATAATAACAATAATAAAAAGACCCGAAAAGAGAGAGAACAAAAAATAATACAAAAGAAAAAAAACAGAAAATGAAAAGAAAAAAAGAAAAGAAAAAGAGGGAAGAAAAAATAGAAGGAAAACGAAGAAAGAAGGGAGGGAAAAACATGAAAATGAAAAAGAAGATAAGAAAAAGAAACGGACCAAATATATACTGGACATATTGTTATCAATCCTTGCCATCAACGCGGCCTGGCTAATTGGGCAATTATTACATGATTGACTTTGTGTGATTATACTACATGTGCTTGTTTAGATGTGATTCGAAGCCGATACAGTGCATCTCTATTGCGATCTGATAATAATATATTACATTCTCGAACTTGTGTAATTATACTACATGTACTTGTATTGAAGTGATTTGAAGCCGATACAGTAAATCTTTATATCGTTATGATATTAATATAATCTCTCAATACCTTTGTAAGAGCCGGTGGAGTTAGGGAGGAGCCGGGGTAGTAAATAAAAGTCATAAAAAAAGAAACAAAACCCATAACAACTAACCTGTGTTCAATAAAATCCTGTTCAGTCACTTATCAGTTTGACGAGTTTTACAGTAGGCCTCAAAAGGACATACTGGAGGAACAGCTCAACACGGACCCATCTCTCCAACAGTGTGACCCAACAAAGAGAGGAATGGAAAGCCTACACAAGAGAGACAACAGGAAAAGAAAAGAATAGAAGACTTGTTAGTCAAGACGAGCTCATCGGAGATCCATTGTATCAAAACAGTTGTAAGTCAAGATGAAGAGAAACCGTAGTATGTAATCTAGAGAATTATGCCCTTGGAGGTGGCTTCGCTAGGTGGTAGGATCAAACTGTTGCTTTTTTATTTTCAATTTTTTCTTTTAATAGAAATTTTAGTACATTTTGTTCTTATATCTAATTTATCGATTTTGGCATGCGATACTTAGGTGGTGCAGGCAGGGCATAGTTTTTTTTTAAATTTATATTTCATTTATTTTCGCCCAACTCCACTTTAAAGTAAAGTTAGGCCTTGTCGTAGTAAAACCGGTGTCCAGTTGTCGCGACTCCTGCCTTTAACACACCCTCATTTGAGAACATTTAACCACTACATTACTAGCTCCGTCCTTCCAGAGCGAGTCCTGACGCAGTTTTTGACGTCCACCTATGAGACCTCTTACACTGTGACTTTGCTGCGTGTTCCGCGCAGACGAGGCGTCGCTCTGGCGGCCAAACGCCACAGGTTGAATGAACGTAATTGTTCGTCATTGCGAATACGAAAGTTTAACAGTGACAACAAGGGTCATTGCTGCTCTGAATCTGTGAAAGGACATTTCGGTGGCGCCCCGCCACGGTGGTCTAGTGGTTATGGCGCTCGACTGCTGACCCGAAGGTCGCGAATCCCGGCCGCGGCGGCTGCATTTTCGATGGAGGCGAAAATGTCTGAGGCCCATGTACTTAGATTTAGGTGCACGTTAAAGATCCCCAGGTGGTCGAAATTTCCGGAGCCCTCCACTACGGTGTCTCTCATAATCATAGCGTGGTTTTGGGACGTTAAACCCCAGATATTATTATTATTACATTACGGTGGCGACCACGCCTGTGGTGTTGAGGCACCTTTCGCGCAACGGGCGACTCGACGAAGATCGCTGTCGCTCAAGTATCGCTTGCCGGCGGAAACCATATCAGCGACTGACGCAGTCGACGCTACAAGTCACGATTGTCTTTGCGGTCTGCTACAGCTAATGAGCGTGGCTGTTACGGCTTAGCCGCACTATAGACTGTAACAGGCCTGTGAGTGCACTGATGACTGCCAGCAGTTCTGTCACGACCTCTATCCCCCGTTGCCCAAAGGATGCGATTTCGGCGACCGAGCGCCCGTATGCACCGCTGCGGAGGTATGGTAGCTAGCAAGGGCATCAAGAAAAGAAGTGTTCGCTTCTTTTTGGGCCTTAACAGCTTCGGCTGTATTTTGTTCTGGATATGTAGTATAATATCGGAATGAACAATGAGCTCAAGCTTTTCCAAATCTTGATCCCGAAAACGAGATTTGTATTATAAATCTCACTCTCATCTAAATGCAAAGATAACAAGGCTTCACCCAACCCTTCACCCTCGGCGAAATGGGGAACCTACGCCTCTGTGTCTTCGCTAGAGTCATTGAAAAACAGCAGCTTTTTTAGCACTCAATTGAGATGTGATTTTTCAACACGTATGTGATGTGATTTTTCAACCAGCCAAAACGACGGCAATTCAATATTGGGCCCTGCTGCAGCGAAAAAGAAAGCGGAATACACTTAGTTGCAGGCGGCCGAAGATGTGCGTAACCGCTGCACACGGAGGCGGAACAATGACCAGGGTTGAGACAGCTGAAATTGAGTTGGGAGCAGTTTTTGGAGCAGCAAAATTTCGATATTGGGACAGAAGAACCCCGATATGGAGCAGTTAGCGGAAATTTTTGTCATCTCAGTTGCTTGAAAAACAGATTTGGAGCAACTTGAGGGGACAAGTACATTTTAAATTGGCCTAGGAGTAGACGTAACACAGAGGCCGTGTATTCCGCTCTTTTTTCGGTGCAGCAGGGCCTAATATTAAATGGCCGTCGTTTTGCATCCCTATCAGTGATTCCCTTGGTACGATTACGTGCGGCCATCGGCCTGTTCCGTATACGTGGTTGAAAAATCACATCTCAATTGAGTGCTAAAAAATCACAGCATATCCACGGAGTGAATGATGATGAGTGGGCGAAGCTGCGGAGGTTCATCGGTAAACCGTGAATCTTCCGTGAATTCTGCCCAGTACATCATCACCGACGTGAGATCGGGCGCCTTTATACTAAAGGTTCGATGAGTTATGACGACTTGCAGCTCACTTTAATTTTACATGTACGCTGTGAATTTTCATTGTTTAGAAAACCATTGCTTTCGAAAACTCTGGCGTCTTTCGTTAAGCAGCTGGCGTCTTTTCGTTTTGCTTTAGAAACATCTGGCGTTCTTTCGTTCTGCTTTTACAAAACATCTGGCGTCTTTCGTTGGTTTATTTCATCAATCAACGGCGTTTTGAACAAAATTTTTATTGTTTAATCACGCACAGGAGAAATCTCACCAGGCACTACCTTGGAGGTAAACAATGGCTGCTAATGGAAATGAGAGACAGAAGTCGGCTTTTAGCTAACACTTACACTTCTACTTCTACTAACGTTTCCTACTGGAACATGCCAATGGCTGCTAATGGGGGATGAGAGACAGAAGAATTCGGCTTTTAGTTAACGCGCACGCTGCGAATTTTGCATTGTTCAACAACGCACAGGAAAAATCTCCCACCGGCACCACCTTGGAGGTCAAAGCGTAAGACTTGTTACGGACTACGACTACTACTGCTACTACTACTACGACGACGACGACTACGAGAGACGAACGGGTGCCGCCTTAAGGAGCTTCGCCCCTAAAAAGTGCTGTTTGTCAATGCCTCTAGCGAAGACACAGAGGCGTACGTTTCCCATTTCACCTAGGGTGACGGGTTGGGTGAAGCATTGTTATCTGTGCATTTAGATGAGAGTGAGATTCATAATACAAATCTCGTTTTTGGGATCAATATTTGGAAATTCTTGAGCACAATGTTCATTCCGATATTATACTACATATCCAGAACAAAATACAGCCGAAGCTGTTAAGGCACGAAGAAGAAGCGAAGAAGAATGACCAGAAGTGAGACAGCATCACCGCATGCCAGGCCTGCCGTTGATTGCTACTCATGGAGTGAGCAAACACACCGCCTGTTTGAAGGAGCACAAAGGAACGCGATGGGGGGGGGGGGGGGGGGGTCGTTCGAGCAGCAATTGTGAACTTTGACTTAAAGGCGCGGTCGCGATCACTGGCGCGCGCGCTATCTCGGCTGGCATCACAGACGGCACGTATACCCTTCCATGTGCTATGATCTCTACTCTTCTCTTCCTTTGAGCAGCCGTGTTCTCCTGCAACAGCGTCTTGTAGTTACACAAGATCGGATCTATAAGTTTTAGCTAGCTGCCAGCCTTGCTTCGTATATTACAATTTGATGCTATCGCATTCATTGCTTCGCTTTCGGTGAAACTGATTTTATGTAGATCTGCTTATTTTATGTAGATCTGCTATTTAGTAGGGGTGTGCGAATAGTGGATTTTGGAACCGAATCGAATACGAATCGAATAGTGATCACACCGAATCGAATACGAATACTAATCGAATACTTTTCGAATAGTTTTCGAATAGTAAGACAACCATTACCAAACGGTCCTAGAACTCCGCAGCGTTTTTTTTTTCTTTTTTTTTGGAAGAAATATTCACGAACTTTCACCAAAGAGCGTTGCGCTTACTTTGTTTATCAGACTCAAAATACCACAGTTATGAAATCTGAGGTAAGCTCGTATACAGCAGCGACCACAACCTTCGAAATATTTCTAACTGTAGGCTGAAATAAAGCAGTGACTGCAGATACTTTGTCGCCTGCTTTAAAATAAAACTGAGACATAAAATCTGAACAGTTTTGAACCGAAGACTATGCATACAGCTAAGGCGGTAATGAAACACATAAACCTGCCATCGCAACACGGTCCTCGGCACTGAAGGCATGTACACATCGGTGTTGCAAGCTGTATCTGCAAGAACAATTTCCGCAAACACAACCCTTCCATCTATTGCAATTCATGAAGCTGAATGCAGGTGCACCTTCAGTTCTTCCAAGATGAAGACAGGAACTGATTAATGCGATGCAGAGGCAGCATAGTAAAAACTGAACGAGTATGGAGCTTTCATAAAAAAAAAACAGCCTTCATCCGGTAATCAATATAGCGTCGGTAGTTTCGTAAAAGCTTGCGCTGCATGCATACTGGTAATTTAGTGATTAAAAGAAGAAAAATGGCCTTTAACTATTCCAAAGTTTCATTGTTTTGGGGTTCTCCCGTCGGCGCTAATTATTCGAAAACTATTCGAAAAATATTCGGTATTTCGAGTATGTACTATTCGATTCGAGTACCGAATCGAATAGAATGCTATTCGATTCGTTATTCGAAATTTTCGAATATTCGCACACCCCTACTATTTAGCTTTTCAAGCTCCTCCAGAGCTTCCGGTAGGTCAGTGTTTGTAAGGAGGACATCACAATAAGCGCCTTGAGCTCGGCCGTGAGGTGAGTGTAGCGTCAAACCTACTGCACGCTTTGAACAGGAGAGAACAAAGGCGCGCTACCGCTGTTCGCTGCCCCCTTGTGTGGGACCGCCTTCGACAACGCGGCGCGGGCACTAAAATACGTCGCCGCATTGACTATCTCATAAAGCTACCTGGCACTGACTATCGCGTACGGTACTGCGAGCACAGCGCCGTTGTAAGCGTATTGCACGCTTTTATCGGGGAACGACGCAGAGGCGCTTCGCATCACTCCGCTGCTGGCTTCGGCGTGAAAAACCGCCAGAGCACCGCGGAGAGGCGCCGCATGCACGAAGCTAGCTGTCGCCCCGGTGGTGAAACAAGGGTGATGCCTCTTTCGTGCACGGTATGGGTTGAAACGGTACACACTTCTACAACAAACGACAGGAAAATTATCAAAGGCTGCTCCGCGCACGAAGGTCGATTGAGCAGGCTGCCGATGACTGGGATGAGCGTTAAATGATAGTAGGGGCGTGCCGTCTAAAGAAAAAAAACCTACGAAAGAGCGGTTGCCACATGTGAGTGAATCTTTTATTTCGGTCGTTCATGTCGCTGTCACCCTCGCCCCTTCCAATGTGCTTCTTCATTGGTACGAAAGGAAAATATAAAAATGCCTACACTGCATCAAATGCTGCCTACGGTCTCACGTAGCATTTGACCCGAAGCTACCGCTTTTTCGTTGAAGAGTCTTTTGTTGTTGTTATTCTTGAAACGGTATGCGCATTTTGTCGCTTAACGTCCACCGCAGTCACCGATAACATGTTCCATCTATCTGCGTGCGCGAATCAATCTTTGATAATTTGTTCAACTTACATTTGAGGGCACTAAAAGCGCCGCGCGTTTGGCGGCAGTCACGTGGTGTTTTTAAGTTCGCGCGCTTTAAAGAAAGGCCGGGAAAAAATTAAGCAGGGGAGTCATCTTAGCATAGATTAAAAAATTCGATGTTTCTGAACAAGAGCTACAACTTTTGTATTGAAGATTTTGCTCTAGAGTTACCATATAAAAAAGTCATTAGGTAATGTTTGTGAATTAGCGATCTTCGCGATTTCAAAAAAATATTCTTAAGTGCTCTAGATGGCTCAGAACAATACTGCACTAATTGGAGACGCGTAGTGCCTATGCCTATTTTTTTTGTAATTGATGCTTTTTAGCTGAAACACCCTCTATAATTCACTTCTATGCTATAACTTACCATAAAGAGGCAATGCTGGATGCTCCATAACGAATGAAGCGAGAAAATATCTGTCAAGTATAAAGAAGACCTAACTTAGCATCCCTTTTAATGATACGTACCCTTTGATACCTTACTTGTGGAGACCAAAATTTATCGGTTGTAGAAATGGCTCTAGAAGAACTCGCGGTATAAAAGAAGTGTATTAAAGAAGGCAAGTGACTGCCATAGAGTATCATCAGTATCGCTGTATAATAGTAAAGCGTTTTCTCGACACATTCGTGTATGGTTACTGATCTTTGTCCTGTCTTTGCATGTGCTTTTTGTGCCATCCATGGGAGCCTCTTCATTAGGTCATTGTCACCGGGATGTCTGTTCCGCTGTACAAGAATTCTTAATTGAATCGAAGCGGTTCTGATTTTGAATTTTTAAATTACCCTTATTCATTTATTATAACTGTTCTATAATTCATTAGTCATGGAATTCATATGTGACCGCTTTTATCTCTAAATTATTCGTTTCTTGGCCACTCTCCCACAGTGGGTGTGAGCCATTCATAAAGGCGATTGTCATCATCATCAGTTTGGAACACGGTCAGAACGGGCCAGAGGTCTACCGAACAGGGAGCTTCACAAGGTCCTGGCCTGGCGCTGACGATACCTCTGTTGCTACCGAGAATGGCTGCTACCGGCTACCGAGCTGTGGGTCGCGCACGCGCTCCTTGACCCCGGCTGGCCCTCCGTCTCCGCTACGCCGAGCAGCTACCTGTCCGCGACCACGTCACCGCCACGTGAGACTATCGCCTAGTTGTGCGTTCTTGCTTTATCTATTTCGTGTGTTTCTGTGCCGTCCAATATAAAAACGACTCTGCTCTTTCAGCAATTTTCAGAGAAAGGCATGTGGCAATTCGCTGTTTCTAGTTACCTGCGGAACTGCTTAACGCGTGCGTTATTTTCAGGTGCTAATTCAGTTTCTCTCAGAACAGAACCCAGTGGTTGCAAAACATTTAGTATGGATATTGTAGACCTTTATTACTCCTTGCCGCATGAAGGTTTGTTAAATAAAGATTGAATTTAACAACAAGTGCATGAAACGGCCTTCACTGAGGAGTGTGGTTTGTCTACGGTAGCATTTCAGAAAATACTTTCCATGTATTTCGATCGACCCTGGACGGTTGGACGGAAGGCGTTTATGTGCAGTTTGTTGCATTGTTTCCAAGGTTGCTCCGATTCTTCGCGATTTATACCTTAGCAAGATCGATCAACGTTTAGAGGAAGCCTCAGGTAATTATATTATTAAGGTGTTTCGCTACGTGGACGGTCACTTTATTTTCTGTAGTGGTGATGACTTTGAATCCGTGGTTGCATCAGGGAGCGAACAATTCGAATTAAACGAAGGAGGGCAGAACTTCACTAAGGAATTCGCTCAGAATGATGGAATACAATTTCTTGACTTCTCTTTAACGTTTCAAAAGAACCACGTATGTTGGCAATATTCTCCCAAATCTTCAAAAGCACTGTTAAACTTCTCGTCGAAACAGTCCAACAATGCAAAAAGCGGTATAGGCATTTTACGCCATTGCGAGCACAAAATGAGTACCCCTGTGGGGCACGATCTGCCCTCGGTCCGGGAAAGCCGGGTACGCGAAATTTTTTCTCGGGTTCGTGTCGGGCACGGGCCTCGCCTTGAATCACCGGGCCAGGTTCGGTCAAGTGTGCTTGAACAAGTACCAGGCCTGGGCAGGACCCTGGCCGAGAATCATGACCCGTGCAGTGCTCTACTGAGTAGAGGCCAGTGCACTCGAGAATGCCGCACGGAGCTCTCAACGCGCTCTATGCTCGCACAATGCGCACAGTCTTGTGTTCTCAGACATGAACGACCAGGGCAACAACCACCGACGATAATACCATCGGCGAGGGCAACGATGGCGTCACGGGCAATTAGTTGATTGTAGTTGAACACGTCATACTCTATTAGACCCCTATGTTGTATATCTGTAACCCAGGGAAAGCCATCCGTATGGTATGAAGTTAGCTCACCTCGTTTAACAGCGGAGGTGTTTATGCCTGTCCAACTCGAACAAAAAAAAGTCCGCACCGCTAAGACGTCACCGCACCCTGCCTAGCAAGCGGTTTCACAGCCGTGCGTCTGCTTCGCTAGGCCATATACGGCTCCGCCCCCAGCCTGCCTGCTTGGATACTCGGACGCGCCAGAGGTGACGCCACGTCCAAATGCGCCTGCGCTCCTTCGTTCCGTAATAGCTGGCGCGTGGCGGCGGGGTGCGTCAGAGGCAGTCATTGGCAGACCGAGGAATGTTCGAACTGGCGATGAAGAAGCCGCCTACCTGGTATCGCGGCGCGCTGACAGGCTACGACGTAGTGCGTTGTAGAGTCTGCTCAGCCTGCTCTCGCCGTTTAGGCTGCCCAGGACGTAGTACGACCGAAACGACAAGACGCGATTGTCCTGGACTTGATATCACTTGGTACTAGATCGTATAACTTGGCATGACTTGGCATTACTTAGCTTCACTTCGTATGGCCAGAACCAGTGAGGAACCGATCAGTGCCGCCGTGCATTTAGCCTTGCGCCACTAGCGAGCTACGCCCGGCATTTATTTTTTGTCATGAAAATATAAGATCGCTTTTCTCCTAATTTTCAGTGTGAAAGTGCCGAGCGAGTCCCTTCGCAGCGCTGGGTTTTGGAGCTCTGGTCTCAAGAAGCACGACTCAAAACTACGTACTCACAGCGCAGTGTTCTGACGCGCTGCTAGAATATCTCCCATATTGCGCCGCTGTTGGGCCCATGCTGGAAAACTAAACCACAAGCCGGGTGTTTCTTTTTGTATAAATGGCGTATATTCTGCCACTGAAAATCACGCATCGACTCGATAGCGGTATCAAAGTCATCTGGGCTGACCTTAACGGCTGAAGTGCTCAACCGGCAATGCCACAGTCACGGTTCATAAACTCTCACCAGATAGCTAGATATTTAGGCTAAGATGACGTACGTCGTAGTCGTGGTTTAGCTTCTCACAAGCTTTATCTTGATACACCTCACTGTGAAAATTTCGACTCACCCGCAAGTTTCACCGACGGCCGTCGTATGCCAGTGACCGCTCATCGTGTGCCGCTCCACCGCCTTGCCTTGTCATTCTACAGAAGATCACGATGGCAATGATTGCTTCAGCAATGGTGCAAACCCGCTATTGGTGACAGTGCGCGATCCGTGTGGTATTATGGTATAGAATTCTATGCGAAAATATACAGAAGTGGTCCCATCGCAAAAGTGTAATCAGCATTGTGTAAACGCAAAGAAATGCAATGAAACCGGAATTAAGAAAAAGTACGGCAGCTTCACACTAATAGTGCCAAGCCTCAAGGAAGGGCTGAGCTGGGTGGCCTTCCTCGGTTCTCTTTATTTTTTTCTTTCCTTCTTCTCTTCCTTTGTCTTTCTCTGTGTTTATTGTATCTCTTTTGTGCCTGTTGCTTTCTGTTTCGTTCTTTCCATTTGTTTCTTTCTCTAGCTATCTATTTCTTTCTCGCTCTTTCTATCTTCAGTTCTCTTTCTTCCCAAATTTTTTCCTCTCTCTTTCCTTGTTTCTCTTTATTTCTCTCTTACTTTTTCTATCTATCTTTCTAGCCCATTCTATCTCTTTGCTTCTTTCTTTCTGTTTCTTTGTGTCTGTATTTTCTCTTTTCTTTCTCTTTCGGTGTTGCTCTCTGTTTTTTCTATCTCTTTTTCGTGCCTGTTTCTTCCTTTCTCGGTCTTTCTGTCTTTCTAGGTCTTTGTTCCCTTTATTTCTGTCTATTTTCCCTTTCGCTTTCTTTCTCCGTCGCTCTTTTACTTCCTCTCTCTTTCTCTCTCTCTTTCACTTGTTTCACGGGCTCCACTTCGCCGAACAGAGTTTTCGTTTAACACTTGCACCTGGTGTGCACGGTAGTGCGGGTTGCCCAATTCCTGTGACGCATACCCACCTGTGGTTGTTTTACGGACACCAATATATTTACGGCCAGCTTAAAAAGCCCCGCTGTTAATACCTACTGCATAGTCGTCGGCTGCTGTGAAAGGTAATATATAAATTCCTGATACATATACACCCAATTAAGCCAACATACGACGGAGCCATGGGGGACTATATTTGTAGTTTTAAGCTGTAGTGCAGTAGTTCAAGCAGAAATATTAATGAATTAAAGTTGACGAAAGAACTACTTGCCTTGTGTGGATAATGAACCCAAAACCCATTAACAGCGCGTCCGATACCAACCGAGTTAGCACAGTGGACGTGGCTCCGTCCACTGTGCTGGGGTATTACAGCGAAAGCTGTTATGAGATCATTTCAACGGCCGTTTTTGGTGGCGTAGTTGTCCGCCGACGCCGCCGCTGCCGCCGCCGCCGTCGTCGGTGTCCGTAACCACTATCGCTCGAAATAAAAAAAAAAACGAAATACGAAAAAATTTCCAGGGTGGAACGGGGTTCGAACCTGGGCCCTCTGCGTGGGAGCCCAGTGTTGTACCTCAGAGCCATGCCGGTGCTTGGAACTGCCTTGCAAAACGACGCTATACAGGCTTCATGTCCAGAATGAACCACATTAACATATGTAATTTAGTGGGGTAGAAGAGTGAAATAACAACCACGCACCACAGAACGCGAATTCTGTAACCAGGCGTCACACAATGCGAATTGCGCAAAGAGTGGGCTGTTAGATGCTTCCAACCCACTACAAGGGGCTCTGCAATAATTCTTCATCGTCATCAGGCACAACACCAACAAGTGCGCATAATGCCTTACATGTTTTTAGCGGGTACCACGGCTCTCCGTTGAATGACGAAAAATGGCATAGTGGCTGCTTCCCTACTTCAAAGAAATTATGATTTATAGCATAGTGGGTTCCTCACAAGTGCACTTGCATTGGTTGCCAAGGAAGCCCATAATCCCATCATCCATTTCCTCAGGGTCTCAATAAAGTTCTTCCCCCTTCTTTGTCTCTCTTTCTCACGTCAATGTATGTTATATTGCATGGTGGGAGAGTTAAATAGCGACCGGGCGTCACACAATGCGAATTACGTAACTGGTGAGCCGTTTAAAGCTTCAGGCCCATTACAAAGGGCTGAGCCACAATTCTTCATCGTCATCGGTCGTCACGTAAACATTTCCATTTCACAGAAATTATGATGATTTATAGCGAAGTGGGTTCCTCGCAAGTGCACTTGCATTGGTTGCCAAGGAAGCCCATAATCCCATCATCCATTTCCTCAGGGTCTCAATAAAGTTCTTCCCCCTTCTTTCTGTCTCTCTTTCTCACGTCAATGTATGTTATATTGCATGGTGGGAGAGTTAAATAGCGACCGGGCGTCACACAATGCGAATTACGTAACTGGTGAGCCGTTTAAAGCTTCAGGCCCATTACAAAGGGCTGAGCCACAATTCTTCATCGTCATCGGTCGTCACGTAAACATTTCCATTTCACAGAAATTATGATGATTTATAGCGAAGTGGGTTCCTCGCAAGTGCACTTGCATTGGTTGCCAAAGAAGCCCATAATCCCATCATCCATTTCCTCAGGGTCTCAATAAAGTTCTTCCCCCTTCTTTGTCTCTCTTTCTCACGTCAATGTATGTTATATTGCATGGTGGGAGAGTTAAATAGCGACCGGGCGTCACACAATGCGAATTACGTAACTGGTGAACCGTTTAAAGCTTCCAACCCATTACAAAGGGCTGAGCCACAATTCTTCATCGTCATCGGTCGTCACGTAAACATTTCCATTTCACAGAAATTATGATGATTTATAGCGAAGTGGGTTCCTCGCAAGTGCATTTGCATTGGTTGCCAAGGAAGCCCATAATCCCATGATCCATTTCCTCAGAGTCTCAATAAAGTTCTTCCCCCTTCTTTCTGTCTCTCTTTCTCACGTCAATGTATGTTATATTGCATGGTGGAGAGTTAGATAGCGACCGGGCGTCACACAATGCGAATTACGTAACTGGTGAGCCGCTTAAAGCTTCCAACCCATTACAAAGGGCTGAGCCACAATTCTTCATCATCAGTCCTCACCTAAACAAAGTGCACATAATGCCTTACATATGTGTAGCTGGAACCTCGCTTCTGCGCACAATGACGAATAATGGCGTTGTAGGTGCTTCCCAATTTCATAAATATTGTGATTTATGGCGTAGTGGGTACCTTGCTAGTGTACTTGTATTAGTAGCCCCAAGAGAGTTTACAATAGACTCTAGAAACGCCGCTCTTCCATCTTTCGCTGTGACTGTGCTGCGCTTTCCGCGCAGGCCTGTCATTTTTTTTTTCTGTGTGCGCAGTCCTGGGCGTGCTAGCCAGTGCCAATCGTACCCATGGCGGCGTGTGGCACACTTCTTTTTTAAACTGGTGTCACTAAGGGCGTGATAGTTCAGCGAGCCAATAAACCGTCGCATGCTACCTAACGGCATCAACTATGACGGGGAAAAAACCATCGCGATGAAAGAACGTAAGCAGAATTAATCGAGGGGCTTGTTTCGTTGTTAGATGGAACCTAGTGAACAGAGGGATGACTGCGGGGGAAGTATCGCTGTCACTGCTCAAATCATAGAGCACCGGACGAGTAATTCGAAGCTTGTGGGTTCCTATCCCAAACACGTAAAGGGTGATTTTTCGTGCACAAAGTCATTTCGATTGACGTAATAATTAGTACAGCACAGTTAAAGGCAATAATTATTTTGAACCCTATTCCCTCCTTACCCAAATTGTCTGTTGGATTCATTTCGCCGTCGAACACGAAAACGAGATTATCTAAAAAGAAGGGGGAAATAAAAGTGCACTACTTACAAAAACCTGCGCTGTTTAAGCTATTTACCGATATCATGTGTAATTCCTAACATGCGAGTTTCACCGCATGTTAGGAATTACACATGATATCGAAAGCTGCGAAAGCCGAAGAGAAGAGAGGGAGATTTTTAGAGGGGCTCGTGTCTTTTTTCGGCAGCAAAATCAACCGAACAGGCAATCAGGCCAAGGACGGATTAGGGTTCATTAATTATTGGCTTTAACTACGCTGTACTAATTATTACGTAAATAGAAAGGAATCAATGCGCATGAAAAATCACCCTTTATGCGTCTCCCAGATGCCTCCCAGTAATAAGTTAACCATCGCCTTAGCTCATGCATACACTGCCGTAAGCGCTTCAGGGACGCCGACGTGCAAAGTTCCTAGCTTGAGTCGTGAACGCGCGAAGGCGTTCCATGCGGAGAAGGTGCGAAATATATAAGGCGCGTTTGTAACGCCATCTGAACTCAAGGTTTCGTATTCCGCAAGAATTAATAGGTCGTTCAAGCATCCACTGTGGAACGCTTACGTCCATTTACCGGTGTTAGCTTTCTTTTATTGGCGCATACTACGACATACTGGCGCCATCTACGCCAGTATGCCGGAAACGGAAACCTTAGACGCGGAAAGCTTAGATTTCTTTTGAAACTCGAAAACTGACCGTCGGCATCGGCGACATCGGCGTCAGTGCGAAAGCTGCGAAAGCCGAAGAGAAGAGAGATAGATTTTTAGAGGGGCTCGTGTCTTTTTTCGGCAGCAAATTCAGCCCAACAGGCAATCAGGCCAAGGACGGATTAGGGTTCATTAATTATTGGCTTTAACTACGCTGTACTACTTATTACGTAAATAGAAAGGAATCAATGCGCATGAAAAATCACCCTTTATGCGTTTATGATCAGAACCCACACCTTCGAATTACTCGTCCGGTGCTCTACCATTTGAACAGCGACGGCGATATTTCCTCCGCAGTCATTCCACTTTTCATTAGGTTGCATTGAATAAAGAAGCAAACCCTTCGATTAATTGTGCTTACGTTCTTTCATAGCGATGGTTTCGTACCGTCATACTTCATTCCGTTTGGTATCATGCGAGGGTTTATTAGGTATCATGCGAGGGTTTATAGATGTACCGGTGTAAGGTGTCCAGTGGACTACGCGGATAGGACTGGCAGGAGGTAAACGAAGATATTTCGATCTATTTTCGCGGTTCATTCCAGCCAGGTGATCAAGCGCTAATAAGCTTCTCGACGCTGACTCATTGGGGGCATATGGTTCGAGGTAAGAGTACATCCCCCAGCACGGAATTCGTAATTGTCTTTTTAACACGAAAGTGCGTTATGCTGGGGTCCACCAAGACTTTCTGACGTATTTGCGTCACGGAAATACGGCATCAAAGTGCATACAATCGCATGGCAAAGAAAAAACATGGTTGATTCCTCCGTCATAGGAATCGGTATAACACGAAAGTGAAACGTATCTTCACAGGAGTAGTTGATTGTTTATTGTGCGCTGATATATGAGAGCTTGCACATTGACATTGGTGTTTGGCAGCTAGAGTACCGTTTAACGCATACGCGCCGACGTTGATGGTGGCGCAATCCCATACCAACAACTGACGTCCATGATTACGATGAAACCTTTGTGGTAGTTGAAGTAGTTAACATACACCTGGACGTACTATATGGTGAATCCCTCGCAAAGATGCCATCAATAAGCGCATAATAAACGCTGGTACTCGATATGCACTCGTTGAAAGCATCGTCGTTTGACGAGGGAAGCGCCAAAGTGTGCGCCTCCCAGTAATATGTTAACCATCGCCTTAGCTCATGCATACACTGCCGTAAGCGCTTCAGGGACGCCGACATGCAAAGTTCCTAGCTTGAGTCGTGAACGCGCGAAGGCGTTCCATGCGGAGAAGGTGCGAAATATATAAGGCGCGTTTGTAACGCTTCGTGCATGTGTGTCATTAGCGCAGTAGCTAGAGTCTCCAACACCTATCGCCGCGTACCGAGAGCTCGTGGGTTCCACTCCCAGGTCATCCGCGTCAATGAAACATTTACAGCGAAAGCTGTTATGAGATCATTTCACCGGCCGTTTTTGGTGCCGTAGTTGTCCGCCGCCGCCGCCGCCGGTGTCCGTAACCAGTATCGCTCGAAATAAGAAAAAAACGAAATAAGAAAAAAATTCCAGGATGGAACGAGGTTCGAACCTGGGCCCTCTGCGTGCGAGCCCAGTATTCAACCTCTGAGCCATGCCGGTGCTTGAAGCTGCTTTGCAAAAAGGTCCTATACAGGCTTCATGTCGGGAAGGAACCACATTAGCATATGCAATATAGCGTGGTAGAAGAGTAAAATAAGCACCAAGCGTCGCACAACGCGAATTCTGTAACCAGGCTTCACACAATGCGAATTGCGCAACGAGTAGGTTGTTGAATGCTTCCAACACATTACCAAGGGGTCTGCCATAATTCTTCATCGTCATGAGGCACAGCATCAACAAAGTGCGCATAATGCCTTACATTCGTTTAGCAGGTACCAACGTTCTCCGTAGAATGACGAAAAATGGCACAGTGCCTGCAGCTCTACTTCTAAAAAATTACAATGATTTATAGCGTAGTGGGTTCCTCGCAAGTGCATTTGTATTGGTTGCCAAGGAAGCTCATAAGCGCATGATCCATTTTCTTGGGGTCTCAGTAAAGTTCTTCGCCCCCCCCCCCCGTCTCTCTCCCACGTCAACGTATGTTATACACTCAGATGACGTGGATTGGGCGATGAAATAAAAATAGTGGGCGATTCCACCCAATGCAACATCTCTTGAGCGTAACAACTGGTGGGCCGTTTGTGAAAGATTCAACCCATACAATGGGCACCCCTGAAGTCCATAATTTTTCACTCGTCATCTCAGGGCGTCCGGTCCAGCGCAACTCACGTGCCTCGTATGCCTTACAGACGTGACGTACGCGAAAAAAAAACTTCCGCCACCGGGAATCGAACGTCCGACCTGCGGATCCCGAGCCGAGTACTTTACCACTACGCCACGCTGACACTTACTTGATTTGCAAATGACTATCAACATACTAATACACCGTTTGGCTTCAGCTCTGTGTCTCATACTGGAGACAACGCGCTCTTCACATCCTCTAAATTGCGTAGTTATTAAACGCAACAAACTGCTGCCGGTAACGAATGGCACGTCGATAATGGCAACAGCGCTAACTTCTTTTAGAATTCACAACGTAACTCCAAAAGAAATATGTCAAGTGGAGCGAGGAGCGTAGTCAACCGGCTGTTACTGGGAATTTTTAATACCGTTTCTCGCTTTTTCCAAAGTGCGACATGTGGCAGAGGCTTTCTGTCGACTCTAATCTCATTCGATAAATACGCGCGTACAATTGATTGAGTATTGTGTGATGTTTTCTTTTCGCGCAACGTATGCGGCGCAGCCGTGCCAGCGCACTGATCTGACGCTGTATCATTAGCTACAACTACATACCAGCTGGGCCAAAAACTGCAGTGCGCGTGAAAAATATGCCATCATATTGTTCAGTAAGGCGTACGGATTGACAAGTCTATGTTCTCGCATACGTGCAGAGAAGCGCCGGCGAGTGCGACCGGCGGCGGTTGTGACCGAGGCGTTTGCTGGAAGCGCGTCGCATCTATGCTCATCGCTTCTTTGTGCGGACACCGTACACAAGAAAAAAATGCTTTATTTAGGTTAGCCGATGCCACAGGTGTGCTGTAAAGTCCATTCGTGGTCACCGGAATTGTGTATACTGAAACCAGAAGCGCCGATAACACGTAGACGGACTCGGTCGCTACGCTATGCCTATAACCTTTGGTGGCAATCATGGTGGTAGATAATGATGGTGGTAGTCATACTTCGTGGGGCTTATCTCGACGCAGCCCGAAGGTAAACGTTTGTGCATTTTAGCTTTGCATGCATTTTCACTATTACCTTAAAGTGCCGCTGAGTGAGTGTGCAAGAATTGCCAGAGTTGCGTTTCAAGCCGTGACGGTATCCAAGCGGAGGCCTGTTTTCTGGTCGCCTCCCCCGGAAGGATCATTTACTTCTCGGTAAATGCGCGGCGATGTAACACAGTTACTGTCGCTGTTCACACCGACACTTCTAGACTTGTAAACATCAAAATGCAGCAGCAGATCGCGGATGTAAACCTGATAGTACGTGCGTAAAATGTAAACATTCACGGCTGCGTGCTCCAGAAACTTGTGGCGGTTATTGGCGCCGCATGAATAAAAAAAAATAGTGCTGGAAAGCTTAATGATCGGTGTTGGCTTCTTTGAACTGCATATATTCTGCACATTCAAGAGGAAAACATTAGAACTGACAGCACTTCACATAATGTCACGTTCACTTCCATCATGCCACCGTCATCCACCATGCTTCCATCCTGCCCCGTCATCCAGCTTGTTCACCAAGTCATCCACCAAAACATGTTTTTGCTCAACCACCATCAACCAGCATTTTCCACTTAACACCAAAAGAACTCGCCACCACCACCACCATCTGCCACCATTTTTTCCACTCTCGCCATCATCAGCCATCATGACCCCACAGCTTCCACCATCCACTATTCTTTCCACCTTGTCCACTATTGTTTCCACCATGTCCACCAAGATTTCCAGCATCCACCAACCCACGATTTTCAATAGGGTGGTGCCTCGCTTCTCCGAAGAATGACGAATAATGGCTTAGTAGGTGCTTCCCAACTTCACAAAAATTGTAATTTATGGCGTAGTGGGTACCTTTCTAGTGTACTTGTGTGTAGCCCAAGAGAGCATAACGGGCTCTAGAAACGCCGCCTTCTTCAGTTTTCGCTGTGACTGTGCTGCGGTTTCAGCGCAGGCCTGGCATTTTTCTTCTAGTTTTTCTTTGTGATATGTTGACGTGTTTTTATCAGCGTCATTTCCGTGACGAAAATGACGTCGTGAAGTCTTGATGGACCCCGGCATAACACTTTCGTGTTAAAACTAGAAGAAAGAAAGTTCCAAGAACGGGAGTCGAACCCACAACCTCTTGGTCCCCGACGATAGCTAGAGCCCGTTATGCTCTCTTGGGGCTACACACAAGTACACTAGAAAGGTACCCACTACGCCATAAATTACAATTTTTGTGAAGTTGGGAAGCACCTACTAAGCCATTATTCGTCATTCTTCGGAGAAGCGAGGCACCACCCTATTGAAAATCGTGGGTTGGTGGATGCTGGAAATCTTGGTGGACATGGTGGAAACAATAGTGGACAAGGTGGAATGCTCTAGTCACTGCTCCACGGCCACACATGCAGCAAATTTCACGAACACGCCTTTTATCTATCACACTTTCCTCTCGCAGCGCTCTAGGTTCGCGGGGTGGTGTCGCTGTCTGGCGTCTCCTCGGAAGCGGTGGAGTGAAGTATGCATGGCCGCCATTAGCTTCGGAAACACACCGTTCCGCCGTTTTGTAAGAAATGTAATTTTCGCAACGCCTCACACACCGCGAGGTGGCGGCTTTAGCCCAATGCTCGCTCATAGCATCAACCCATATTAAAAATAGTTCTGCGACACTCGTCCGGCTGTCACGCCGCGCTCCCCAATCGAACCATGAGAAATCCCGTCCGGTCTAGATGGGAGACACGACGCGCGTGGCGTTTCTAGCCGGCCATGTTAAGAGCTAACTTAGCTCTTTGACATACCGCGGGACGGCTGCCTCAGCCCAACCTCAGTAAAAAAGCTTCTGCTGACACAGCTTTCTCTGATTATGCTCTCCCCGTGCGAATGGAATGGCCTGAGCAACACTAGCAACGTAGCATTGCCACAGCCCATCTCGGAGGTCACGAGTAACGCATCACGTCATTAACGAGCACCGACTGCAAGCGTTTCGGTAGTCTCAGCGCGAAGGAGTCTTTCGCTGCAATATTGTATAAAACCCTCTTGTCGGTGAAATACGGCGTCCACGGCGATTCGATTCGGTGACGACGCAGTTGGGCGTTTCGCCTTTCGCGTCAGCCTGTGACGCCAACTCGCCAACCGGGACGCTTCCAAACGGAATAGCGGGGTTTTCTCGCCGCCTACTGCTTCGAGTGCACTGGCACCGACTACTAGGGAGCGCACACCTTTCCGTTTCTCTCCTCAAATGGCGACCCTTTGAAAGAGCATGTCGAGTTAGTGTTTATTATGTGATCGATGAAGCCATATTTACGCGGGATTCACCATGTGTTGTGTCCAAATGTATGTTAACTACTACAGCTACCACAAAGGTTTAATCATGTTCATGGACGTTAGTCGTCGTCGAGGGGGAGATGGGCAAACAGGCGTCAACGTGGGTGCGTCCGCATCAAACGGTGCTTTAGCTGCCAAACAGCAATTGACATTGTGCAAACTCTCGTATATCAATACATAATAAACATTGAACTACTTCGGCGAGCACGTTTTACTTTCGTGCTATACCGATTCACATGAGGGAGGGATCAACGATGTTTTTTCAAAACGAGATTTTTGGTCAAGCGAATATTCTTTTCCCTCACTTTGCATGAATTGGACCTATACTGTTCCTGAACATTACTCGGTGTTGCGGCAGTTTAATGTAGCTATCGCAGGATATAGCGGAATAAACGAAATATCACACTTTAACAATGTGGGCACACAGCCGGCTACGCATGTCCATCTCGCTTCACATGGCCACTGCTAGCCGACGGAGAGATGGAAAAAATGTTTCTCTGTCGTAATTCTGTGAAATGAGACTTCGCGCCGACCTTTCGTTTTTAGTGGACAGGGTGGAACTTCAAGAAAGCCCCACCCCTTTGGAGCTCTGTGATTGCTGTGCGATGATAATCACAGGTCTAATTTATTATATTGTATTTATTTCTGCGATTATAAAATGACATTTGGGATATCGAATGACAGTGAATGTGCAATTATTAAAGCACAAAAATATTGAGACCTTGACTATAGAAACACCCTGGTCGATTTGCTTTTAGCTCGCACACATAAATCAAGTATAATCCATAAGCAATGAGGTACAGTACTTCCTTCTCACAAAGTTCCCGAAAAAGCTTGGCCCCCATAAACACACCGTTTTTTCGAAGTAAAATATGCGGAACCTATATGTATATATTGTCACGTGGTCGTGAAGTTGAAAAAGGCAGCAGTCCGGCGTGTTCAGACGTAGGTCTTTAGTCGGGCGAACTTTTACCCGAGATGAAAAGTTAATGTACAAACAATAAACGCTGTACAATGATAGCAGCAAGCAATGTTGTCGGGGGTCGATAATATGTTAGCAATAAAGCGTGTCCATTATATTATACCTGTGGCATCGAAGATTCCAGCATTATCACGGATGGCCACGTCAGTTCCAGGACAGCCTCTACTGCTCTCGCTAAGCGCTCAAGCTCTAGAAGGTTTTCAGACACAGCAGGCGCTGTTTGCACAAGGCAGAGGTCATTACGTGTGGGGGCGGGTTACGTACAAAAATGGCTGATCTCTCTTTATAGGAATCGGTTACAACACGAAAGTGAAGCGTGCCGTCACAGAAGTAGTTGATTCTTTATTGTGCATGGCATATGAGAGCTTGTACAATGTATATTGGTTATTTGGCAGATATATGACCGCTTGATGTGGACGCACCCATGTTGACGCCTAGTGGCACATCTTCGTGCTGACGACTACTGTCAAAGCATCATGACTTGATCCTTGCGGTACCTGAAGTTGTCAAGATATACCTCGACACCGCATATCGTGAATTCCACGCAAAAGATGGCATCAACAAGCACATAGTAAACACTGATACTCGATATGCACTCCTTGAAAGTGTGTGAACGCGAAAGAAACCGCGGACGAGCATCGTTTGTCCCTCTAGCCTGGTCCTAATTTTCACGGGCGAGCGGGGAACGCGCCGAATGGGACGATAGTAGCAACGGCGCGTTGCAAGAGGTAATGGCGGAGGGGCAGCAGCTAAGTTTTTTGTTTGTCTTTTTTCCGACCCTGGTGGCGCACTCGACACTGCCAAATTTATAAAGGGGACGCTCATAGAATCCATCTATAATCCAAGAGCACTGTGAGAGGAAAGTGGTGAAAGATAAAAGGTGGCGTTCGTGTGGCCCACGTTATGTGCTTGCAAGGTAGCTCTTTATGACGTATTTCCGTGACGGAAAATACATCATGAAAGTCTTGGTGGACCCCGGCATAAAACACTTTCGTGTTAAAAAAAAAGAAGGCGCGCGTTTGGCAATATTCACAACGTATGTGGGAACAATCTTGGGAACTGTGAAAGGACCAGGCCCGGACCGACCCAAGGCAGGACACCTCAAACTCGGGTTCTGATCCTACGCCTGGGACCTTCCGACCCAAGCTCCGACCAGGCCCACCGTGAAAACTACTTAATCCAGCTCATACCGTCCCCTGGGCAGGGCCGAAACCCTTCAGAGCTCTACTACGTAGTGGTTAGGCTTGGCTCTGGCTTGAAATATAAAAGTTGTTGCAAGTGCTTTCAACGTTTCTTCGGTTATTCAATGAAGTGCAGTATAAATTTTGAAGCACGCACACTTGCGAGAATTTACGTATATACATTTAAGCGGCGCACTCCCAGAGCTCAACCACAATGATGAGCACATCCGCATAACGCCCAAAATATGCATTTATGGGCCCTAAAACATTATAAAAGACCTTCGTACCCTCTAATTCATTCTCTAGTGAAAATCGGGCAATAGGAACGCAAAAAACAAGAGGCATTTGCCTAAAATCAGGTCTCTAGTGATCACAGTGCAAGGGTGCGGTAAATGAAGAGGGCGAGTGTATTGCAGTGTCATGAACGCCTCTGACCCTAGGTCCTCGTCTACCGTGACTTGCTTTTTTTGTCGTGTTCAGTACAATGACCCCATGGAACCTGCACCCCATGAAATCAAGTATACGATGGCGTCACGCCAGGTTGGCTGAGCAGGTTCAAATAACAAGCGCAGTAAACCGAACGTAGAACTGAATATTGGTGTTAAAGAAGCTGACAATGTGGCTTTCAGGCGTTGCTCTTGCGCCTACTTTGTGCAACGTCTATCTTCATATTGTCTGAACAATTATAGTTAGCTATTTGGGTAATTAAATAGCTACATTGCATTTCTAAGCTTCATTAGAACAATTCGCGAATGATATTTACAATACCAGCTGTTGATATACCTGCACTTCGCAGGCCGAGGAACATGGGTGACAACGCCGACGTGCGTCAAGTTGAAGGCGCGCGGATGTCTCCTGCCAACCAGTGGGCGGACCTAGAGGGCGCTACCGGCTGCTTCACGGGAGTCGTCGTCGGCTGCCGCACTGCGTGCTCTATGACACCCGGCAGACATTTTCACATTCTCCGGCAGCTCGCTGCTTGCAATGAATTATTTCTAGCCAAGATGCAACTCCTAGAAATACTGGGAGCACTCGGAAAGCTCGCTTTGGTCAACCTCAACAATTCGGGCCTCTACATGGGGGAACCTCAGGATTTCCTGGTGCAGAAGAGTGCCGCCGTGATGTACCACGTAGTGAAACACCACCAATGCGTTGCATCTCTGCAATGCGTCGTTGCAGTTCCTCATATGCACGCAACCACTTCGCGGTGCACGTCCATACTCGCGCCTGACGATACTGAAGATGTTCTGTAGGGCTTCCTTAATGACCGATGGCTTATGGTCGGCCTTACCATCCCTGACAGTATAGAGGAACTCCATTGCTTGTCTTTGTGTAGCTGCAGCAACTACAGTGGCAGCGAGCTTTCAGATGCACTCGCAACTCTCGTTCAAACCTCATCATCTCTGGCCGTCATCAGCCTCGCGGGGATAAGCATGGAACATCAGGCGACCAAGCAGTTGCTCGCCGGTCTCGCAGAAAATATCGTCTTAGGAGACCTAACGCTTGGAATGTGGGTGATCCTCGAAACCTGTCGGAGAGAGCTGGCGCAGTACTTGATGTTGACTCCTTCGTTGATCACGCTCAGTTACACGGGCAACAGCGAAAAGACCGAGATCGCTGTCCTTGAAGGAATCTTATGCAACAGAACAATATCCAAAGTAAGCATCTCTACATTTACGGGCCATGCAGTATCCTCGTCGGAAACTCAACTATCGGAAGCTTTGCCACACGGTACATCCGTGTAGGGGTTTCCTCTCTTCATCACGTTTTTGCTAACATTTTATAATTTAACAATGACAATACAATGTAATGAGAATAATAAACAGAGCGGAACACCATCCAAGAAGTTGCTCAAAAAACTGTTCAACAGGGCGAAACCTTGTCCTAGCAGGAAAAAAGATTGGACATTTATAGTAGGAGCGGTAAAACATCGGTTAACTTATTTTTCGATGTTACTTCCAGTGTGATATCATTTCGTTCAAGTGCGTTGAGGTAACTCAGAAGTTTATAGGCGCTTGATTGAAGTCTGTAAGTAGACCGACAAAATGGTATCGACCAAGATGTCACACGGCGTACATTATGCATGGCCACCAGACTTCTAAGGTTGAAAAATGTTAACATATCTACGTAGTTTCTTCTGATAGCATTCTTGTGCATGGAATTAACCTCAGAGCATAAAGTTTGGGCACCTGAATGACTTTAATCTTGGGAAAATGGCCTTCAGTATGGGCATGTCATGGTATACGTTTGCAATCAACCTTATCGCACGTTTTTGAGCCACAAGAACCTTGGTTGTGTTATGCTTCGTAGTTGTGCCGCAGACAGTGCGGCAGTAGTTGGGTATTGGAACTAGGAATGCTTTGTAGATCGATAGTTTGTCTTGTTGATAATTCATATCTGTGACGACACAGCACACCGTCACTTGATTCATTATTGATCCTATGTTATTACTTGTGCATCCAGTTAAGCGACTCCGAGGCATTTGATGTGTTACCCACAAGTGCAATTTGCTGATCCCCAGCATAAGTATGATGTCCTTCAAAACTTTGTTTTTTGCTTGAAAAAGTTGTGGCTTTAGTTTTGTTTGTGTTAAATTTCAGGATATTTTGTTGCGACCACTAACAAATGCATTGGAGGAACTCATTACCTACAGAAGATAATTCGTTTTCCCTGCTACCCGTGATGAGTGCAGTAAGGTCATCAGCGTAGGCAGTAAGCTTGACGGTAATTTAGCATAAAATATATCACTGTAGATGCGTTGAGTGAAGCACAGACGAGAAACGTAACAAGGGACAGGACTAGTGGTGCAGGACTAGTGGTGCATCATTGAAGTAATTTAGAAACAGAGGGCCTAAGATGCTGCCTTGTGGCACTCCCGGCTTCATGTAGTGGGCGTCCGACAGAGCATTATTGTGTGCTACAAATTGTTTGCGATGTTGAAGGTATGATGGTATCAAATAAAGACAGGAGCCGGATGACGTCCGCCATCCTTGCAGCACGGTTTAGGTCTGCACCAAGAAGCGAAGGCAGTCTATACAGAGGCGCTAGCTTCTGGGTTGTCGAACTTTTTTGTTCTTTCTAGAAAACATTTTCTGATCAGAGCCACCAGCGTTTCCCGCCTGCCCCGTGAACATTCTGTTCATGCGTGGGCTTCAGTTTAGCGCTGCAAAGTAAATATAAGCCCTCTTCAACCCGTACAATGTAATATTGTTGTGGAAACGAAGAAAAGTACAGTAAAAACAGTAGATAAATTTTGAAAACTTGCTCCAGGCAAGGCAGGTGACACGCGAATCACGTGGGCGCAGTCGTCAGAATTTCATATTGGGTGAAACGCGTCAGCCTTATTTATTCATGACCACGGTCGTGACCATTACTCATCGTTCTTTGCAGCGTAATCACTCGGGCGAGGTCCGCTCGGGCTTGTGTAGATTCCACAGCATACACCACAACACGCGTTGTGTCTGCAATCTGATAAAGAACAAGCATATTGCTAGGGAATCGGCGAATTTCCAGAAGACCTTTCTTGGCCGCTAGTTCGAATTTGCTGCCGAATGTCTGCATTATGTCTGTCGGATGTCTGCATATAATTTGGTTGGTTGGTTGATCCACAGTTACTTGGCGCAACCCACCGCGGGGATCGGCCATGAAACAGGTGGTACCTTATTTTAGAAATAAATTGTTTTACAATCCTAATATGTTTAGCAATGAATGGTTTAAAAATTAGATTCACTGGTACAATCCAGATGTTAAAAAAAAGAAAACATTTGAATAGGTTGAAACAGTGAAATGGTGTATAAACTTAAAATTCTATTCTTTTTGTTTCCCGTAAAAACTCGCACAGTGCTGCGCAAACGTTCCTGTGGCTAAAGCCCGTTTCAGTTGCACCAAAGGAAAGAATCACCGGAAGGGATACATTTAAGCCCATCCTTCGGAGAGGTTGATCTAGCAATCGTTTTCTTTGATTTGTGAACAATCTGCATGTTAAAAAAATTATGCAGAGATTCACTCTCGTTGCAGTGGAGGCATAAGGGTGACTGTACCAGACCCGACCTGTGTAGGTAGAAGTTCAGTGGGGGAACTCGGCATCTTATCCTGTTTATTGATATTTCTTCCCTTCTAGTACAGCACCAACGATTTTTCCATGGATACTTAAGGTGTGGAAACTCGGATGTTGCCACAGCCGATTTGGCAAAGGTATCCGACGTTGCAAACTTTTCAAATCGTGCTGCTGAGACGAACGCCATCGTCGGCAATATAGAGATTATGGGACCATTATGTGATGCCACCGCAAGTGCATCTGCATATTCATTGAGGGTTAAACCCTTGTGCCCTGGTACCCACACTAAGCGAATAAGATGATAATGACTTCGGACAAGGGAATAAAATACTTCTAAGGCATTCGAGAAATTAGGTGCAGGTAATGCAGAGCAGATAGATAAACAATCTGTCAGGATGACAGCTTCTGTTTTGATAGGGGTAATTTACGTAAGGCTAGGACAATGGCAAGCAATTCCGCTTAATAAATAGGCGTAAAGTCGGGTAATCGAATTGAAAAAGACCAATCCAAAGCTGAAGATGCAATTCCCACTCCTGCCTCTTCTTCACAAACTGAAGCGTCAGTCGCTACAACGATGTTTGTTTCTAAATTTGACAAGTGGTCTTCGAAAACGGCATTCAGATACCTATTGGGTAAATGTTTGCATTCCTTAGGAAATATATTGTCGAACTCTATTCTAATTGTTTGAGATCTGTTAAGAACAAGTACCTCACGAAGGTTTACTTGTATTTTTTCCAAGAGCTTTTGTGCGACAATCACTTGTGGACACCTTAATCTAGACCACTGATGGTTAAAGAAGGACGTCGGCTCATTAATAAAAACATACAGTGACCTTCTGTGAGGTGGGCATATATCTTTAGAAAGGTACGTACGGTTAGAATTTGGAAACGTGTAAGAAGAGAAGGCAGGCGCGCTTCTTTATACAAAATATTATTTGCGACAAATTTAGTAAGCCGAAGACATAATCTTAATGATTCGCGTTCTATCAGAACCAGTCGTCGAAGTTTGTACGCAGGTGCTCCAGAAAACGAGACGCAGCCAAACTCCAATATTGGGCGTATATACAAACAATAATCATAATGAGCACATCGCGACGTAAACCAGATCGTTTACTGCTGACTCTACGAAGCATCCCTACCGCCCGTGCTCCTTAGCTGCCATATTTTATATATGCGCATCCCAATTTAGTTTTTCGGTATAGATCATCCCTAAATACTTGACTGATTCCACCTGCGGGATGACATCTTGTCGGTAAAGTAAAGAAATTTGCACTGGGACACTTAGTCCTGATGTTCAAAGATAAATTAATGCCCTCAAGCCAGGTTTCCAGAGTGTTCATATATATTTGTAGAATTTGATACAGTGCATGTATATCTGCAGCTGAAGCAAAAAATGCAATGTCGTCGGCATATACATACACCTGCACGTCATGTTGTACAGGGATAGTACACAGTAATATATTAATAATAGTGGTGACAATACCGAGCCTTGCGGAAGACCTCTAGTTTGTTTATAGCTTGAAGAAGACACACTATATTGAGAGCAATAGAATTCTCTGTTTTTTGAAAAGGAATATACCCATGCAACGAAGTAGTGTGGTAATGTACGTGCGTTAGCGAATTTATTAATTTAACGTGTTCTACGCTGTCATAAGCTTTTGTAATATCCAGAGTGACTAAAGCGGAAAAGTGTTTCTTAGAACGAGCTAATTGTATCCTGCTTTCTAAGTCAACATGGGCACACCAAATGGAGTAGCCACGCCTGAATCCAATTTGGCATGGGCTCAAAATAATGTTTTCGTTCAACCAGTTTTCTATACGAATGTGTAAGATTCTTTCGATTAGTTTTACCAGATTAGATGTGAGCGAAATAGGTCTGATGTTATCTAAAGTGAATCCAGCTCCATGCTTTTTTAATAAAGGAATTATTTTCGCCATTCTCCACTCAGGTGGGATCCATGAATTTCTAATAGAGTGCTTAACTATTGCAAGTAAATCCTGGGGCGAAACTTCATGTACAATTTTTATTACCGATGCGCTTATTCCATCAGGACCTGGCGCAGCATTGGGCAAGATCTTCACTACTTGTGCTAGTTCCGAAGCTGTCACTTCTTCAATGTCGTCACTTTCGACAGGGGCCCGTGAGCGGAATGAACAAGCAGCCGTGAAGCGACTTTCAAGACCTTTGGCAATATTTTCCAGGAAACTAGACAACTCAAGTGGCGTGGAGACTACCGATTCGATGTTAATTGGTGACGGAATAACTTTTTTGGCTTTAAGGAAATTAAAAAAAAGTCACAGTTTCGCCGCAAGGGCGAAGCAATGAATGCGATAGCAAGAAACTAATGCTATACGAAGTGAGGCTCGTCAATGGATACTCTCAGTTTGAACAGCGCTCCTGTTGCAAAGGCGGCCGAAGCAGCGAAGGAAACTAGCGTGCTTCAAGTGTCGAGCTGTGACACTTGATAGTTCGCGCTCATCGTCTGTTTGTTCGTTTAGCGGCGTCCCTTGAGCTCGAGTGACTATCCTACGCTCCGTAACATGAGTGACACCACGCTGAAAGCTTGAAACAACCCTCTTCCTCTCACCACCAGAAAACCGCGTGAGCAGATGGCGGAAGGGCAAGGTTCTCCCTCCGCAAATATAAGAAGCGAGCTCGCCGACAACTTTTAAATGCGCCCGTCGTGCTCCTAGCGCTATCTCGCTGATAATGAACAAACGCTTATAAGTGCCAGCCATCTCCCGAGTCCGTCCAGCGGTAAAGGGTATGTATATAACGCTCGCCGTTAGCTACGTGGAGGATCTGCGTTTCGTGGCGTAGCGGTTAGCGCCACTCGCTGCGGAGCAAGAGGTCCCTGGTTCGATTCCGCGCTTCGGAAGCATTTTTCTGAATTATTTTTCTTTGTGGCTTTTATATATATACATACTTATACATATACGGTGCATGACGGCGCGGCAAAATTCAGCCGAGACTGTCCATATAATTGCTATCGCAATAAAAGGGGTTTCCTATTACCAGGCTTTGAAAGGAACTCTAAACGTTGGTTATCATGACAATCATTCGCAGTGGCGACCGTTCGTTTAAAAACCGCAGCCGCATACTTTAATCCCTCCAATTTTTAGGACATTGGTTGTAGAGCAGTTTACGCACGCAGCTTTTCTCAGCCTGTAATCCCGTGAACAATCTGAGTTCCACCAAGGATTAGAAGAGAAAGAGAGAAAAGACCTTTATTTGGTCCGGAGGGAAGAGCATGAGATGTTTACACATCCAACTCATGGCTAGTCCCATGTCGGGACGGGGAGGCCGAGCCTCCCGCCCTCTCACGGGCCTTCCGGACAGCCATGAGCTGGACGTCGTAGCTGGGGTCGTTGATAGCAGCGGTCCACCAGGATTCTTGACTGTAGTCCTGCAACGCAGGGCGTCGCCAAGCATGTGTTTCAACGAGTTAACGTCACCGCTCTGGGCATGTTGAATCTATCTCCGCATGTATCCTACTCATGAAGCTCCTTGAAGGATACGAATCCGTTTGGAGCATTCTCAGCGTGATAGATTGTGCTCTACCGAGTTTGTGGTGAGGGGATGAAAACACCCTCTAATCCCCCGTAGTGCGAGGTAATCTCGTGAAAGGTGACTAGGGATCGCCGAACTCGAGCTGTAGAATTGCTTTTAGAAACATTTACTGTAAATTTAGCTTTATTTAGAGATTTCTTTATCAGATCGCTGAAGTTCATAGCATTTTGCTCTTCATTTTCATCTGTTCGTTTTGACAATACTCGTAGTACCTTTTCAAATGTATTAAAATGGATGTGAGTAATCGACTTGCTGTTTACTGAAGTGACGGGAAACACAAGCTCAAAGAATATAGGAAAATGGTCGCTACTTGTACCCGAGTTCAATGTAGACCATGTAGAAATACAGAGTCTGGGACTATAGAAAGTAAGATCAATCGCAGAAATAGACCGATTACAAGCGAAAGTTGGTGTTCGCTGGTTAATACATGGTACATTATTCTTAGAAACGAAATCCCCAGACGCTTCCCACACGTATCTGTTCTGAAACCCCATGAAATATGATGCGAATTAGTCTCCTGCCAATTGATTTCTTTCCTGCAAGATGTAATTACAGAATCTAAAACATTAGAATTTTGAACACCTGTTGGAAAATATGCATTTACTAATGAAAAGGGAAGACATCCCGGAAGGAAATATCTAATGCTAAAATTTCGCTTTCTAAGTTCATTACTTGAGCTGTAATTCTTACCCGATGAGCAAATTTCAGAGAAATAAGACTGCTAAACCGCCACCCAGAGAGGGTCGGTCTAAACGAAATATGCGGTATTTTTTTAGATGAAAGCTCTTTTCTTTCGAAAGCCAAGTTTCTTGTAACACAATAACTAGGGGTGTGCGAATATCAAATTTTTCGAATACGAATCGAATACGAATATCCACCTTCGAATATCGAATCGAATATCGAATATCAAAGAAAAATGCCTCCACAGTAACAATATTTTATTTAACATGTAGCTATTTGAAAAAAAAAACATTAACAGCCTGACTGGCAACAAAACATACCCTGCTATCTCCAGAACACAATGTCCAGGCTAGCACAATGCACATCACAACGCAAGGAAATATCACGCCACAATGAAAGTAATGACTAGATGTTATGAAGAAATGAATTGCTCCACATGATCAGGCAGCAGGCGCTCCCTTCTAGCAGAGACAACACCCCCCCCCCCCTTCCACTGAAAAGGCACGCTCGCTCGGAACAGAAGTGGCTGGTATAGGGAGTTACATGGAGCAAAGCTTTGCCAGACTGGGGTATCTGAAGGTGCCTACAGTCCGCCACCAGTCACGTGAGTCACTGTCTTTCTTCAGAAGTGGTCCCGCATAGTGAACGAGTGGTAGTGCGGCACGTTACGGCCGCATAATATTCAAAATGTATGGTTACATGATCGCCAACAGCGCTGCACGTCGGAGATGCACCAGCAATCAATCACACGTATTGGGCGCTCGTCGCAGGCAGATATCGTGCCTCCGTGTACTTACGATGTGTATCGCTCTTCTCGGCAACGTTTTTAGCTATACGAATGCAGCAGGAATGTGGAAGACGAGTTATATTCCATGATAATCGAATCGCATATTCGAATTTTTCGAATATTCGAAGTTATCGAATATTCGAAACTTTTCGAATACACGATTTTCGAATCGAATACGAATATCTCGAATGTAATTATTCGACGAATATTCGAAACTTTCTAATATTCGCACACCCCTAACAATAAGATCAGGTGAATGTTGATTGCACAGGTAAAATAAATCTGTTGATGCAGAAAAAATGACCGGCAATTCCACGAAAATTTTTAATCCACCTATTTGACGAGATACCGGCAGCATTCACTGCCTTATCCAATATGCTATCTTTCAAAAAGTCGTTTTTTGATGCGATTTCCTTATATTTTTTGCTCTTCCCTTTTGGACTCACTGGGGAACCTTGCTTTCTAGGCGACGCCCGCCGTTTCATATTTCTAGATTCTGTCTCCATTTGTGAATCAAGAGAACTTGAATCTGAGCTCCACTCAAATTCTTGTTCAACGGGAATTCTCTTACGGCTAGCGTTCGATGGCCCGGGGTTTGGTGAATATAACTGCTCTTCATCAGGTGCTATTTTCGTGCGGCTGGTTTTCAAGGAAACTGGTTCTTGCGAGCCTGTGTTTACCTCCTTTGTTGAAGAAAGTAACGGGGTTTCTTCCGGTTGGTTAACACTCATCAGGATTTGAGTCATCTGTGCGTTCACTATTTGAGCCAACGATTCCGTCAGCATTACCAAAAGATTCTCCTTATCCTTGTCATTGTTTTTTTAACAGTAGAAGCTATTACCTCTGAGAGTGAGGAATCTGTGACATTATTACTACGGTTCGTAGCATTAGCGTACCCACGAGACCGCTCTGCGATGGCAGCTCGAGCTTCACGTCTAGAACATCGTTTTTGTTCAATGGTCTCCATTATTTGAATTTCCTGAGCTCTCGCGGGACAGTTACCATCAGCTGAGTGCGAACCACCGCAGAGACAACAGGACCTTTCCTGTGATGCACATTCGTCAGCGTTGTGTTGTCCTGCACACAGTTTACACCGGGCTACTGACCTGCATCCCTTTACACTATGACCATAACGCCAGCATTTATAGCACTGCAGTGGGCGAGGAGATAGCGCTTCAACTCGATATATCAGTGGCCACGCCTCGATTTCTGTCGGTCTAGTTGTACCAGCAAAGGTAACTATCACCGACACGGTCGGGATCTTTCTGCTGTCACGCTGCGCGTGCAACGGAACACTGAGACTGCTCCTGCTACAGAAACATCTCTAGGATTTCAGACGGAGAAAGGCTCGAGTCCACCCCGCGAACTAAACCTTTAACACAGGCCAAGTGGGAAGGTATAAAACAGCTCACCGGGAGAGGCAAATGTAGCGCACTTTAGAAGATCTGAAACGCAGGCCTGGTCCGATGAACAGCACAAAATACCTCCACGACCAAACTGACGCACCTCAGTGATCAATTGGAAATGTTCAGTCACCTTCCGGAGCTCTTCCTGAATGCTTTTCGGATTCTTCATTCGAATGGACTCCCCATTAGTTGGAACCACTGCCACTGGAACGTTGCTCAGACCGCTGCGCAAGAAACATCAATCGGTAAATGATTAGGAGCGAGAGACGCCGACCAGGAAGCATTTGCCTGGCCGGAAGACGAGGCAGACATCAGTCTGTCTGCCTGAATCAGCACCGCCCGTTATGGCTGCACCCCCCGGGAGGATGCACCTAACGCCGAAGGAGCAGAGTCTTCAACAGACGGGCGACGAAGCAAGGATCTGACGATCGGCACGACCCGCGCTCGACGCTGCGCTCGAAGAGACCGACGGCATGACTGCCTTCATCTTCCACCTTTATTGCCCACTCAAATCTTGATGATGATGATGATGATGTCCTCGACTTGATGGCGCTCACCCACAAAGGGGGATGGGCCAAGACCCGGTGGCAGGATGCTTAAGGTAATCACCAATTATACTAAACAAATCTTTAATTTAGGTTAAAAAAATGTAATTGTTGAAGGAGCAAGCGGTCAGACTATCGTTTCGGTAGTTTCTAATAAATAATAACAGATTTCGAATCAAGATTATGGACAGAGTAAATAGACTAACACGGTAATCTTTTTGTTTCAGTGATGTAATCGAACACAGCAGAGCAGACATCCCTGTGGCTATACCCTAACAAAGTGCCGCCAAATGATAAAATTTCTGGAACATTCATTACTAATCCTAACTTCTTAAATGGCGCTGCAAGGTATCTTGTTCTCTGATTAGAGTAGCGGCGACAAAATAAAAAGAAATGATCTATTGTTTCAATTTCATTGCAAAACATGCATAACGAGGACGCCTTGAGGCCAGCTTTATGTAGGTAATAACTCAATTGCGGAATCCTACAACGTAATCTGGTGTATGAAACTTCTAATTGTCGAGATACACCATTGTTTATTCCAGCCATATCTTAGATGTTCGAAGTCTTTAAATTTATCCAATGAGAAATTTGCCTATTTCGCTTTGCAAAACAGCATTTCTGAATCTCAATGCTGTCGCGTAAGCCGTGTCTGGTAATATTGGGATGAGGGTCCACTCAGGCGATTGTGGCTAATTTCGTTCAAAGATAATCCGCGGTGTCCTGGTACCCTAACAACTGAACGTTTTGTAAGTTCGCCGTATTAGGTGACTAAACAAACGAATGAGTTTAATTTGTTGTCGCAGAAAGTGCAGTACATACTGAGAGACAATCTGTAATTATCACTGCTGTTGATTCACTTGAGGGAAGTTTGCGTAATGCTAGAACAATTGCCAAAAATTCTGCAATGAATATAGGATAATCTGGAATCGTGCCGAAAAAGACCAGTCAAGAAAAGAGAGAAGATGCCAACCCCCGGTTTTTCCTTTGATACTGATGCATCAGTCGCAATTATATTTCTTGTTTTCAGGTGAGCTATATAATCTTCTAACTGGTTATTTAGATACCGAAATGGCATTTGTTTCGCATTAGAAGGGAAAATATCGTCAAATTGTATGTGAAGATTTGAATTAGGATTACCTGTTGAGCCAATATGTTTAATTTTTACATTCAGTGGTTCTAGCAATGCTTGTACAACTATAATCTGTGGGGTGTGTAGTCGCGACCAATGTTTTTCAAAGAATAAACTCGGTTCTTTAATGAAAACGTAAAATGATCGTCTCTGAGGCGAATCGTATATCTTTAGGAATGTTTGAACAGTAAGTAATTTGAATCTATTTAACAAAGAAGGTAGTCGCGCCTCCATATACAACACATTGTTAGCAAACAAACTTGGAAGTCCAAGGCACAAACGCATAGCTTCCCTTTCCAATAGTACTAGGGGTCTCATTTTATAAGTTGCGCTGCCAGAAAATAAAACGCTCCGAATTCCAAGATAGGCCGCAAAACATTTTATAAATCATTATCAGCGTATCTCTTCGCAATCCCGTTCTGCGGTTACCAAGCTTCCGCAGCCACCCCATAGCACGTGTTGCCTTAGAGTAAACTTCTTCAATATGACATCGCCAGTTTAATGTTTTATTATATATGCCCAAATATTTAAGGGAATCTACCTGGGAATGAGCTCTTGACTATAAACCAGCGAGATATTGACAGGCTCCTTAAAAGAGAACGCAATAAGCGCGCTTTTCTTGACGTTCAACGTCATATGAATATTTGAAGCCATGATTTCAGCGTATTGAGATATTTTGTAACGTCTGATATAGTGAGTGCAGATCATATTTGACGCGAAGAAAGCAATATCATCTGCGTACACATACAATTGAATATCCGATGAGTAGGAATGGAGCTTAGGAATATTAAACAATACGGGCGACAGACGGCCACTTGTGGTACGCCACGTTTCTGCCTATATTTATTAGATGAGCAGCCATCTTTAAAACAATAAAATTCCCTTTCTGTTAAAAACTCTGAAACCCACGCTGTTATGTAGTTTGGAAATCGGTAATTTTCCATCTGTTTAATGAGTATCGAATGCTCAACCTTATCGTACGCTTTAGCTAAATCCAGAGTAACTAACGCACAGTATTCTCGCCGACGCCGAGCCGGGGTATTCGACTCTCTAAATCAACATGCGCACACCATATTGAGCATCCAGTTCTAAAGCCAATTTGACTGGGGTTTAGTATTGATTGATCATCTATATATTTATTTAACCGGAAATTCGAAACTCTTTCTATGAGTTTAACCAGGTTAGACGTGAGTGATATTGGCCTTATATTGTCAAGGGCAAATCCAAGTCCCTGTTTTTTAAGTATTGGAATCACTTTGGATAGCTTCCAATCTGCAGGTATCCAAGCATGTTTCAAAGAATTGACCAGATTAAGAATTTCATTTGGCGATATTTCGAATATTACTTTGATCATTGCAGAGGTCACCCCATCTGGTCCAGGTGCTGCAGGAGCAAAATGCCTTATAACATCCGCCAGTTCTTCTACAATTAACCTCGAAGTCCTCACCTGCAGTTGGTTCACAATGTATTTTCGCATAGTTGATTAAATCTATCTTCTAATCCTTTAGGAATGTTTTCTAATATCCAGAGAGTTCACGGGGTGAAAGAATTGAAGAATCCATATTTCTGACGGTGGAATCATTTTTCGAGAACGTAAAAATCTAAAAAGCGCTTTTTATTCTTAGCCCGAGAAAGATAACTAAATTTGTTAATATCGTAGTCATCTTTTGCTTTGCGTATAGTGCGTTTGAAATCACTGCTATGAATTTATAATCACTCCAATTTTTGGGGCATTGGTGGCTAGCAGTTGTTTCCACGCAGCTTTTCGTTTTCTATAAGCCCTGATACATTCTTCGTTCCACGATGGACTAAAAGATCCTCCTGTGCCCGAGTTTACTTTAAAAGTTGAATTTTTTAATGATCTTTTCAATACTGCACACAGGCTCATAGCCCTAATATCTTCCTGCATGTCTTTGCGAGCAATCAAAGTAGCCTTTAAGTCTTTTTGTAATTTTACATAATTAACGAATGAGCCAACCTTTTCGGCGGAACATATCCTCGGAAAGTTAATGTCAAAGGTAATAGGCAGATGATCACTATTTGTAGCGCAGTCTAAAGTGTTCCACGAAGATATACTTAAAGAGGAGTTCGGAAATGTCGTCTATTGCCGATTTAGACTGACCTCTAACAAAAGTAGCAACGTGCGAATTCAAGCAAGATAGATTATTGTCCACAGCCCATTCCCACAAGCGTCTTCCACTTAAATCTGTTCTGAAACCTCAAGCACGTGGTGTGATTGAAGTCCCCAGTCAGTAATATGTCCTTTCTGCACGAAGCTAACATGACTCTAGGCATCTCGTGTCTTGCACTCCTGCCGGAAAATATACGTTAACAAAAGAAAAGGAGAACAGTCTGGCAGTGTTACGTCTAATACGAGAATTTCACAGTCAGTAGCCATACACTGATAAGATATCTTGGCTCTGTGACTAAACTTCGTTGATACCAAGCAGGCAAGTCCACCTCCTCTGCCAGGTCGATCCAATCGAAATAGTTGATAATTTTTTAGAGAAATTTTTGACCATTTGTAAGCCAGGCTTCTTGGAGAGCAATGAGGTCTGGGAAAGTTGCAAAGAATGTATGATAAATCTGTGGCTGCCGAAACAATCGATCGGCAATTCCACTGCAAAATGTTTAGGGAGCCTATTTTGATGCTAGAACTAGCCGAAACTGCTTGATCCAATATATCCGTTTTCAAGAAGTCTTTTTTAGAGAGATTCTCAAGTAGTCTTTCTTTGACAGGTACTTTTTTGATTTCGACTTATGAGGAGACATTTTTCAGAGGGCGACCTAGTACGCTTCAGTGTCTTTTGAAAGTCCGCGTCCATATCTGCAATATCGTCAGAATCATCTGTTAGGGCTTCCAGATCAGCTTGGTCCACGTTTTTGGAAGGTCCTGCTTGAGGAGAGCGAGATCGCTGATGTGTTGTCAATTTTTCCATCTCCGTACGCTTGGAGTCACAAAAGCCTGAGACTCCTGATCTCGCGTTGACACTACACCAAGGATTTGAGTCACTTGATTTGATAGCATTTGCGCCAAGGTTCCAAAAGATTATTTGCAAGGCGTTCCATTGCCTTTTCAGTAGCCTTCTCTATGGCCTCTGCTATAGATCTTGCGAAAGATGCATCCATGGCAGTGGAATGACGCGCTGTTAGGCCTGCATAGCCTTTTGATCTTTCCTGCAGTTCCGCAACTGCTTCCCTACGGGAGCAACGCCTGCGTTGCACAATTTCAAGAACCCCAAGTTCTCGTTCTCTTGCCACACATTCTACAGAGTCAGCAGGGTGGGCTCCATTACAAAAGCACTTCTCTTGTTCAGAGTTGCAATCGCGGCTGTCATGATTCTCGCCACAGATACGGCATCTAGCAACTGACCTGCACCCTTTTACGCTATGGCCATATCGCCAACATTTCAAACATTGTAGGGGTTTTGGGGAAAGTGGCTCTACCTTATATGAGTGGCCATGCTTTAATTTCTGATGGCCTAACTGTTCCTACAAAGGTTACTATCACACGATTCGTCGGTGATTTCCTGTTGTCAATCATTCGGGTGCACCTGTAGACTGAAACTACACCCGCCACCGAGAATAAATCCAGTATTTCTGCTGGTGTCATGCTCGTATCTACACCGCGGACTATGCCCTTCGAACATGCAAGATGTGCTGGAATAAACGGGCTCACCGGATGCGCTGCAAACTCGGAACAATTGAGGAGGTCTCGAATGCATTCCTGATCTGCAGAACAGCACAGAATGCCTCCACGACCGAATTGGCGAACCTCGGTGATCTGCTGGTAATGCGAAGTGGCTTTACGCAGCTCCTCTTGAAGCGCCTTTGGATTTTTCATCGGTATAGTACCCCCATTGGTAGGTACCAGAGCCACAGGGACGTTGCTGACTCCACTGCGCAAAACAGAATCAATCGGCCAATCCTTGGCCGGTATAGAGGCTAGCCAAGGGGAGTGCCCTTGACCAGAGAAGAAAATGACATCGAGATGGTCCGACTCGCTTGAACCCACAAAGACCAATATAACTAGTACCGGTACTAAAACTCTCAACGAGAAGGAGGATACTGCCGCCCGATCCTAGCCCCGAACGGACAGAACGAGGCAGCTGCACGGGGAGCGGCTGATCTCCTTCCGAGCCAGTTCGTCTTGCATGATGATGCAAGCGCGCGGTGCGCGACCGTCATCGTCTTCCATTTTCAACATCTTCCCGCCCACGACAAACAAGTGAAAAGGAAAAGACGGCACATAAGCGAAAGAAAAGGATGGCGCAACAAAACAAAACACTGCCGAGCCACCGCATGGCTGGACGGTAGTTCGAATTCATGTCGCTACTAACACTTCGCGCTATCTTTTCGTTTGCTGGCTGCAGAAATGTCGATTCGTCGTGCACTCAACGTCCGGCACTACCTACATTACTTAGCGCTCGCAGTTAGGTCCCGCACGCACTTTGATGATTCTTTTTGTTCAGTGTAGTAAATCAAACGCAGTTTGCAGTCGTCCTAGTCCAGTCCGTGTCGCGTAGTCAGTCGGAGCTGTCTGGTTGTTAGCGAGAACCTTTCTTTTACATCGATGTTTGAAGCATTTGGAGCGATTCCGAATTACAGTCGCTCTTCCGACATGAAGTCGCTGCTTGCATGCGGTTAGGTCAGTCGGTGCCTCGAGCGTTCTTAGTATGAAGTGTCGTCTTTGGAGGTCTTTACTTGCTCTTACGTTCTTTGTTTCCAGGTCTTTGGCTCTCACATGAGTAGACCGTCGTTTCATTGTTTTCCAGAATATTTTTCCTTTCGATGGCATCATTCTGCCTTTCCAAGCTGTCAGGTGCTTTCGTTTTGTGCTTGTTTCCTTTACGCCTTGAGTATGATTGCTACGCCTCTTCGATCGCACACTACGGAAGTGTCCTCTCTCCTTTAGGCCTGCTGTCCCGATGGCCGAGATCGCGGTTCGTGCAGCCGATAGTGATCCACACGTATCATGTCCAACAGTATTTGCATGCTTTTTCTCTCGCGAGCTTCCATTTTCCTTGGCTTGGTCCTTCGGTCTTCGTGACACACGTTTGACGCTTTTGTCGCAGTGGAGTCGGATCTGTGAAGAGCTCCAGTGACAGAAAAGCTGGAAAGGTCGCCAGGGCTCCCACAACCGACAGACGGTACAGCATGAAGTCCTAGGACGTTATTTATGGCGAAATTCTTAGAATTTGTTTCAGGCGACTGCTGCTCACTCGGAGCTTGCATCACTTCATCTTAGGCACCACTTATTCCGCGAGTTACATTGCTTAGCCCGTGTCGCGAACGGGCAGCGGAATTCCTTACACTGGCAGTTTTGTTTGCGTTTCATTCGACGGGTATTCCCTCGCCGTGAGGGCAAATCGAGTTCTCTTTAGACAACACCAGTGAACTTTCTGCTGTTTGTGCGAGTGCATACAACAGTCTTTTCTCAAATTCCACTAATCGAAGTTGAAGGTCGGATGCCACCCTTAAGATGGCGCAGTCAAACTTTTCACAACTTTCGACGTCGCTTTCTAGATCTTCAAGAGTTAAAGCGTCATAAATACGGCGGTCTACTTTCTTTAAGTCCTGTCTCATAATTGCGAGATGTAGGCGTAATTCCTTGAGTTTACGGATCATCGGAGATCTAGACAAAAGTACTACTTCAGTCTTTTCCACTACTTCCTCAATAGCTGTACGCAATAATTTCCAAATACTGTGCAGTCGCTTCATGTTCTCGTCTATCGTTGTGCCTATCTCCTTCGCGCTCGTAATTCCACAGTTCTTACGTGTCAAGATTAACGATGATGGCGTGGCGCTAGCCGCTCCATGGGTATAGGGTGCCTTGATGCGCGTTTTGTTGCGCGTTTTGTCCAGGGTGAGGACATCTGCGGCGTCTACTGCGGCGCGGCTGCCATATTTTAGCCCACGGCTGCTTACCGGCGTCTCACCCCTCTACGGCAGCTGCGCTGAGAGGCACGAGACGCGGGGCAAAAAATGGCGTCGTGGCGGCATTAGCCCCTTCAAAGATGGCAACACCCTAAGGGGGGCGCACACATCGAGGCACACTACATGGGTAGGGCATTCGCATCTACTCTCACTAAAAGGCTTCAGCATTCCGACTTCGGGACCCTTGAATTGACTATTGCCACATGATCACTTTGGATCAATTACTGAACATTCGGTAACTTCGACGGCTAGGCCTGCAGCACGGGCGTCATAGCGGCGAAAGTTCATTGTCCTGGCCTTGCGAGCCTCGTAGTTGTCGCCGAAGCAAAAATCTAGTGGATGGCAGACATACCGTTAGTTGCTCCGAGGCTGGGCTGACAGGATGTAACTCTCCTTTCTTCATGGACATCCTAGCCTTGCGAACCTCCGGCCGTCGTCTTGAAGGGAAGGCGCAGACAAGACCCGAAGAAAACGTAATGGGCTCCCGCGTCGCGAACGCCCAGGCGACGAACGCTGCCTCATCAAACCATTAGTCACCGTCGCGGTCTCAATGCAAGCCGGAGCCGTAGTCCCGGGTTTCGGCACCAATATATAAATAACGAGGACCCGTAGTCGTGGACGTCTTTACTGTTAAGCGCTAGTTCCGAATGCCACTTCTTTATTTTCAACAACGTTGTTTATTGCTAGTGCAGCCAAAGGACGGCTTCCAGTGAAGGAAAAAGGCCAAAGGCTTCAGCCGAAAAACATCGGGCCCATAACCGATTGGGCCAGCCGCCTGATTTTCCATCCGCTTAGCAAACTATTTCTGGCCCGTATTACGGCTTCCGGTAAAGCGGAAAGGGCGTTCCACGGTCGCCGTGGCGAAAGAAGTTCGGCCGAGAACCGACCATGCAGGTCTCCCGTCTTCGAACCGGGCGGATTTCTGCGAGTACTGCCGCTTTTGCACCCTTGCGAGGCCAAGTGCGAATACTTGTTCAGATATCTGTTACCCCTCGATGAGAGTCACCTCTGGAGCGTGGATCAGGGCGCCACTTACGCCCAAACAAAGCCAAATAGCAGAATTTCAGTAGCCAATGTATAGCCACATAGCCAACACGCCCGAGTCGACGCAAAATGTTTTTATAGCCATTTTTATTACACCCCACTTTGTTACACGGGTGCGTATCGTCTGGACACTGGACACGCCTCTCTCCATGGCAATGAACGCGCTAATGCGGTAGCTAGAGAGCTCACAAACCGGGCGCCACCGGAAGAGCTGTCCAGCCCCGACGATGCACCAACAGAACCACTCAAATACACTGAAACGCTACAACGTTACCGACAAAGCCGTGTGTACTTCCCGCCACCAAACAAATCACTCAACCGAGAGGACGCTGTTGCCTGGCGGCAGCTTTGGACTAATTCATTCCTCTGCCTTTCATCCTTCATATCTTCCACCCCATACAATATCCCTCATACTGCCCCTATTGTGGAGCGAAGCCCACGGTGTATCACTGCACCTGGGAATGTCCACAACCACCCGGCTGCCGCCCTATTCCTTCCCCCTCACAATCCTCCTGGAGACTGCGCTGACCAGCTCAGAGCCGCAGGAACAGGCGTCGGCTGATCCAGCGCGCACCTGGTGTGGCGCGAGCCAATTCGGGCCCTGAACTAAGGGCTTTCACCCAACGAGGACTATCCTTGAGACCTCCACAAACAATAGTTTTCTCTCTCTCTCTATAGCCCAATTTCCAAACCCGGCAACACTGCGCGGCGCCCGCATTTCGATGGCGACGAATGTGTATCGTGTATCTAGATTTAGGAGCACGTTAAAGAACACTAAATGGTCAAACTTTCCGGAGACCTCCACTACGGCGTCCATCATAATCATGTCATGTGTTCGGGCCATAAAACCACAATTTTATACTGTTTTGCGTTCGTATTTTTTGGGTTTATCTCACTTAAGTATGTGTGATGAATATTTTTTCCGCGTTACTGGTTCTTGCTGATGGAGAGGTGGACCATTAAAGCTGCCGTTATGCAGCATTTATCGTCTCATCATCTCCGTCTACGTACATCAAAGTAGTTATGTGGCGCAGAATAAAATTGCAAGAAAATGCTGTTTTTTCTTGCACTTACTTTTCATCCACGTTTGCAGCAGAATCCCCAGCTTTATATCTGCATAAAGCAACTCGAAATTTTATCGTTATATAGTTAAAAGTTATTTGTATGCTCTGCATATTACAGCCTCAAACGACTATTAGTTAGAACAGGTGGGGTTACCCGCCACAGTGGTCTAGTGTTATGTTGCTCGACTATCGACCCGCTGGTCGCGGGATCGAATCCCGGACTGCGGTGGCCGCATTTTCTGATGCAGGCGGAAATGCTTTGAGGCCCGCTGCTTAGATTTAGGTGCAGGTTAAAGAACCCCAGGTGGTCGAAATTTCCAGAGCCCTCCACTACGGCCTCACTCATAATCATCACGGTTTTGGAACGTTAAACCCCGACAATTATTCTTCACAATTGCGGCCTAGCTTTTTTATACGCGGACTTAACGAATCCGTTCTATTGGCCCTTTCAAGCACACTCTTTGTTCATCACTTCCGCCTCACTTACCGCTATTTCCTTTAGAATACTTACCAAGCCACCACTGATTTCATCTCAATGAAATACTATTTCAGTTGCACGTTTTTTGTGGAGTGGTGTGATGGCTTTTGTGCTTCACTACTAACATGACAGCGCCTAGATATAGACAGTAATCTTCAAATGGCATGGATTAAGCCTCTCGTGGCTCAATCTGCAGAATTTATACATCTAATCAGTTTGGGCACCGGCAGAGGTGTCGCACCTGATAATTTGAAACGGGTCAGAGAGTCTGCATTGTAATATCGGAAGCTCAGTTCTTAGTTTTCTAAAATTTGTCTTCGTGGTATCTTCTTTATGCTGCACTGGAATTAGCTGGAATCACATGATGACCAAGTTTTTATCCTGCCGTTAATACAGCAGTTTTACCTCGACAAGATCGCCATTTGGACATACGCATCGCGATTACGAGCGGACTGTATATGCAATACCGTTGCATTGTAAACAACTTGAATGCATCGGTGGATACAGCACAACACCGTTTGGCAGAACGGATGAAATAATGATATAATGTTTCTTCATGATACAGATGCAGTGCACAGCTTGGGTTGGGAAAAATTGGAAGCAAGCTGTTCATAAAAATCTTGACTGGTGTCAAGAACCGGAAAACAATTCCATAGCAGAACGAACAGCTGTGTCTAATGCAAAGAAATATTTTGCACAGCTTGCACTAGCGGCGAAGGCTGGAACCAACAGCGGATCTGGACGGCCTTTCTTGTTTCTCTTTATTTGTCTGTTTATTAACGCGATAGCGTTAGAGAGCTCGTGTCGCAGAAATTCCGCCGCCGGTGTCGGGGACCGTTGGTTGTGAGCGAAAAATCATCCGTGAGCGAAAAATCGAGAAAGGAAATGGACAACTATGTCCATCTAGCGGAAAAAATATCAAGCCAATGCCGCCTTTCTAGAGAAGGCGTTGATCAAGCAAACAGCAAACGCTAGATAATGTGCTGCCATCTGTGAGGCATTGTGAGACTCTTCATCGCCTCCGAGATGGCAAACGCGCGGTGTGTATCTTGGAGGCCATGCGACCTTGCTTTAGATCAAAAACCTGTATGTACCATTCTGCGCGCGCGCGCGTGTGTGTGTAACAATACACATTAATAAGCACGCACTTAGTGGTGAAGTGCGCACCAGGGGCCGGAGTTTCGCTATTGCGTTCAACTCTTAAAGGCGAAGCTTAAGGGTCCCCCCAATTTTTTTTTTCCTATTGTTGCGACTGGGTATTTAGTTCCGTCCTACCGCTGCAGCCAGTTGTTGCGACGTTAGAGTGGCGTCATACCCGGACTCCATTCGGTAGCGTGACAGAGTCTTCGGGTTGAGGAGCTGGTGCTAGCAAGTTGGGAAACGAAAACAAACAGGTTTACTGGCACTTTTTGTACACTTATTTACATAGTGAAAAGGTAAGAGTTCAGCGACGAGCGAACTGGATGAGCCGTACCCAGGGCTCAGAGCCCTTTTCCTCACTCAGCACCGTTGTTATAACCCTTCAGGCTGGCTCCTCCTTCTTGAGTGTAACCAATCACCAGCCAACACCACTGTCGCTGAGGGGGTCAATGCACTCACTGAAACATCAAAGTTCCTGCGGTCAACGACACGTCTTGTGAGGTCGGCCGGGAGAACAGGATAATCGGGCAAGTTCATCTGCCTCTCCTCAGAAAGGCAGGAAAGCGTTCTCGTCGACTAAAGGCTCCTGTCAAAACATACAGGACCGGTCGGCACCGCAGCATACCAAACTATGTCAAAGTGGCCCATTGTGAAGACGTCGCACACTTCTACGTCCCTCTGCTAGTTCATTGCATCTCTGCGGCTCAACTGGAGCTCGTACGAGGCTCTTCCCATGTGGGGACGCTTCTCGTAGCTGGGAGTGCGTTCTGGGATGGATGCAGGTGCGCCAGTAGTGTGAGAACGCATCGACCCGTCCATTCTCATAGTTACCGTGTCGCCACCGACGGTCAGACATAACAATATCTTGCTCTGTGTTTTTTTTTGTATTTCTTGTTCGTCCCTCATTCTTTCCACTTCTTTGTTTTATATGCGAAGTATCTCTTGCTCGGGAGTGTGTAACGCGGCGTGGTCATCCGCACGCGGCGTAGTCCGCCTCACACTACGCATGCGCGACTCTCCTCCTTCCCTCTGCCGAACAGCTGCGCGTTACCTCTCTCCACTTCCCTACCAGCACCTGCTTGCGGTACTCCTGCGTTCTCGCTTCTGCTCTCACGGCGCATACGCTACTCTCCTCCTTTAGTCTCCTCTTCTTCATGTGGGAGAGCGCTGGGCGCGTTCAGTCAGCGCTTGCCTCGGTTGGCTCGTCTGAAATGCGGACTCGACATGCCGAAATTCTCTCCTGCGCAGCGCCGCGATGAGGGCCAGCGCATGCGCGTCCCCCTCTCCCTCTCTCCTCTCCTACGCCGCCTCTCTCTCGCGCGCCTGTCACTTGCCCGCACGTTACCCTGTGAGAATTAACGGCAGGCTCGAGGGAAGACACGCCGCGCGTAGTGTTCCTCTTGCTCGTTTCCACGACGCGAGGTCGGTAGCATGCCCAGCGAACGCCAACGGAACGCGATCGTGCAAGTGCTCCGGCTGCGCATCGCCTCATGGTCCCCTTTAGCGGGAGATGGTGTAATCTTTTTCACTCAATTTATTTCTCTATCTCTCTTACTCGCGTGTGCTTATCTTTTTTCTCTTTCTTCCCTTTCCTCTCTCTCCCTCTCTCTAATTTCGCTTGATCTTCTCTGTAATTGTCTTTCTCTCTATGGATTTCTCTCTTTATTTGATTCTCTCTCGCCGCACCACTGCCCCCATCACACTGCACGGTGTCCCACTGCCGTGGAAACACAAGTGCGCTACCTTGCTTCACCATCGACCCGCAGACCTCCAGTGGAACAACGAGGTAGGCCGTGTACGGCCGTGAAATGCGCCGTGTTGAGTGCTGTGTGCGTCGCATACTCGCGCAAGGCGACGGATGCCCCGCCTCCTTCGCGATGACCATTTACGAGGCCATTGGGATGGCCCAAGGTGCACTACGCGCTGCCCCTGTGCCCCCTGCGCCCCATCCAGTGGCTTGCGATCGACGCCGACCACCGCCGAGTGCTCCGAACGTGCCCGCGGACTTCCGAGCAATTCGCGCATTGCGGACACACTCGCGGAGGACAGGCGAAATGCGCGCGCTCTTACCACCTGGAACGCCTCAACCGTGCACCGGATGGAGCAGCCATCATATCTCAGTTGCGCGCACTGCCCGACTCCCGTGTTGGCTTGCTATTCAGCACATTCCGACGCCATCGTCGCGGGACAGTGCTCCAAAGATTCCCCGTGGCCTCCGCCTCATCGGCGAGTGCCTCTCCCCATCGGGTTTCGAGCTCCCGGGGTCCGCTCCAAGCGGAACACACCCGCCTGTGCCATCGCACAAGAAGCCGCTGCAAGAATGGAGCATGACCTGGAAGGAAGAGTGCAGTTTTTCACTGACGGCTCCGTGCTCCAGGACCATTCTGCGGCCGCTGCCTGCACGGCGCCGCAGCTGGCATTGAAGCGCCAATGCCGGCTGGCCCTACCTTGCCTCCTCCACCACGGCGGAGCTGGTAGGAATTCACCTCGCTGCTGACCTCATCCGTGAATCGGCGCACATCGATCGCGCAGCTATCCACACGGACTCGCGGTCGGCACTCCGCCAGCTCGCCAAAGAGGAGCGCGCCCCCCACTCGCACAGCGTGTAGCCCTTCAACTGCACGCACTGCGAGAACACGGTTGCGACGTGGCTCTTCAATGGATACCGTCACACGTTGGAATCGCGGGGAACGAAGCTGCTGACGACCTGGCGAGGACTGCACACGACCCCGCGGTTCCGCTGACAACGTACGCGGACTCCGCAGATTCAGCACGCCAGAACATCCGGCGAGAGCTCGCTCGCAACCACCCTGATGCGCGCACATAGCCTCCGGCTGCCCCCCGCGTTATCTACGGGAGGGAATGCTAAACGAAAGGAGCGCTCCCTTCTGCTCGCACTGCGGACCGGCTCTGTCTGGCCCGCCGAGCGCCGGCACCGCCTTCGCGGTGCTCCCTCACCCCTATGCGGCGACTGCGGTGAGGAAGAAACACTCCAGCATCTCTCATCTCCTGTACCGCTCTGGCTCCGCAACGGGAGCACCTCGCGCGCGCCTTCAGGAGGCAAGGGTTACCCTGCGCGACCCTGAACAATGTGCTGCACCCGGCCGGAGCCATGGACCCGTGTTCGCGGTGCCCTACGCGCGGTGCTCGAGTACATTGATGCCGCGCAACTCGCAGACCGCCTCTAGGCCGTGCTTAGCACCTGACCAGAAACGACAACGACGGATCTCCCCGCTTCCTCTGCACCCAGCCCTCTACCTGTTGTGGCCTTCCCTTTCCTCCCACCATCTTCTCCTCCTTCCCTTTTACCACCCTTCCCCTAAAGTGACGCGGTTGTGGTGTCCTCGACTGAGAGACAGTTACTGTGTCACTCCCCCACCTTTCTATTTTCCTTTTTCCATCAAGAACCTCTTCTCTCTCGTTCTTTCCCTTTCCGCCTCGCTCTTTGTTTCTTATCTCCTTTTTTTATTTCTTTCTATCGCTTTCTCTCTCTCTGTCTATTTCATTCTCTGTTTTTGGATATATTTTTTTAACGCGATAGCGTTAAAGAGCTCGTATCGCAGAAATTCCGCTGTCGGCGTCGGCACCGTTGGTTGTGAGCGAAAAATCATCATCTTGTCCGTGACCGAAAAATCGAAAAAGGTGCAAATAAAATAATAATAAAATGTTTGGTCCGAGTGAGAATCGAACCCAGGCCGTCTGCGTGTCAAGCAGGTGTTCTACCACACAGCCACGCCTCTGCTTGGAGCTGCACTGAAAGTAACTTTCATGCATCCCAAAATACGCGTCCTGTATACCGGTGTCACAGTACGAGATGTAATATGGCAGTAATATTGCGTGGTACAAGCGTTCATTGCCATCGGGCGTCACACCACGTCAATATTATAACGACTTGGTGGTTTAAAGACAGCCACCCATTACAAAAGGCACACACATGACTGCGCGTATTCCCTTAAGACCACGTAGTGGGTGCATCGCAGCTTCGAAAAAGGTTCTCGTGCATAATTGCTCCAGGTTTAAAGCATGCTACCCATTACATAAGGCACACACCTTATTGCGCGCATTCTGTTAAACACTCGTGGTGGTCGAAGTGCGCAATAGGGGCAGGATATTGCTATCGCGTTCAACTCTTAAAGGCGAAGCTTAAGCGTCCCCCAATTTTTCTCGTTCTTCTCTTTCTTTCTCTCTATTTCTCAGATTTTTATCTCTCTCTCCTTCTCTGCACTCGTTCTCTCGTTCATCCAAGTTATTGCATCCACGCCGGACAAATTGCCGCAGCGGGAGAGCGCGCGCAGTGCGCTCTTGCACGGTGAACGAAGCAGATAATGAAGCAGAGGACCAAAGGGCGCGCTCCAGCCGAGTTATTGTCTTGCATGCTTAAGGCGCAGCGGGGCCAGATGATAGGCGACGCGAGATGCATATAAGGTAGAGGCCGTTCGTGATGATTATGGTTTCTTGTCGAGGAGAACTGACGGTTTGCTGAGCATGAAATCTTCGCTGTTTAAAACAGCTCGGAAACAATTATTATTGCGATAGCAATTATATAGACACTCTCGGCTGGTTTTTGCCGTCGCCGTCCTGTCGACGTCGTCATGTCCCGGATATCTATATGTATTTATATGTAAAGAAAAGCCACAAAGGAAAACAATTCAGAAGAAGAAACATTTGAAGCGCACCACCAGAATTAGAACCTTCGACCCCTCGCTCTGCAGCGCGCTGCCTTAAACAACTCGGCCACGCGCCACCAGCTGTTTAGCATAACAACGGCGAGCTATTTATAAACACCATTTACCGCTAACGGCACGCTGAGCTCGGAGGTGCTTCAGTATGTGTAGTATGACCCGCGAGATTGCCCGGAGGGCGCGCTTACAGCAACGCTCCTACATTTTTCTTCAGACGCGCACTAAAAGGTGGCCCCTTTCCGTAGCCACTGACGATGTGGAACACCAAGTGAACGATGCGTCTAACGCCACCATGCGATAGCTAGGAGACGCAGAGGGGTCACTCGACGCGCCGCAGTTTTTAAAGAAAAAGAAGTCTAAGAGCGTTGGGTTGTAGCGCGCGGCTCAAACACGAAGTAACAAACGCAACAGTTAGTTCGCGCTCGTCGTGTGTGTACCTGTGCGTTCTTTTCAAGTGACCTTCCTTCTGTTTGAGCAGTGCGCTGCAAGTGTCAAGCTTTGACCGTTGTTAGTTCGCGATCGTCCTGTGTGTGTTCTTTTCGCCAGTCCTTTGCGTTCGAGCGGCGTGTTGGAAGTACTGGCTGCTTGCCGTGCTTCTTGTGACATTCTAATGTGCTCCTATCGCATGTGTTCCTTGCTCCGCCGTTGCGGCGAAACTGTGACTTTTTCTACAAAACAAAGCAACTGACCTAGTATTACTTCCTATTTTCGTGATTCATACATTGTCTCACATTATTTATAAAAGTCAAGCATCAGAGAGACTACTCATGATACTAATATTCGAATTGTAATTACCCTTCGATTCACCGCGTGGCTATACCGTAAGCGCCATTTTCTTCCGCAACAATTTGTACTTCTTCATGTTTGCGCAAGTCTTACTAAACACATCTCATTTGATTTACGATGATTTCCTCTGATATCTTCGTACACATATCTTTACCACAACACCACCCGGATGGTTGGCTTGTGCCTTTGTCGAAGCGATCATCATCATCCTCAATCCTTTGTCAAATGACACAGGTACCAGTGTATTCGCATTCAGTAGTGCTGTCGCCTAAAGAGGCAACCGATTTGTTAGAGGGCATCGCGAAAGGACTTGAAGCGCGTTTTGCTTCGTCATGCTTGAGACCTTTGGCTTTCAAAGCTCAACCTCGGACTTTCGGGAAGTCACTATGGAGGAACTGGCAGATGTCATACTAACTGTAAACCAAGCGGCTCCCGGTCCGGATCAGATTACAAACTCGATGATTAAATTGATAAATAATTCCCACCCCGTTGAGCTTTTGAATATTGTTAACTGCTCCTTACAGCACACATCGATTCCAAGTGCATGGAAAATTGCTAAAGTTGTGTTGCTGCGAAAAAATCAAAGCCTCGGATATGTCCTGGATAACATTCGGCCAATTTCGCTTACTTCAAATTTAGTTAAAATAATTGAAAAAATTCTTCATAGCAGGCTCAGTGAATTCATCACTCGTCAGGGTATCCTTTCGCCAAGGCAAGTAGGATTTAGACAGGGGTGCTCTATATGGTCGGCTCATGTTGATTTGGAAAGCCGAATTCGCCTTGCAAAAGTATCTGGTGAGCTTTCTGCATTAGTCACATTAGATATTGCAAAAGCCTACGATAGCGTGGAACACAGTATATTGATCTCAAGATTAGTGGACTGTGATGTGCCTAAGTACATTATATCATGGGTTCAGGAGTTTCTTTTTAAGAGACAATTCTTTTGTTGTCACGAGGGAATTACTTCTGCCTCATATAAGCAAACAAGAGGTGTTCCGCAAGGATCAGTTTTGTCACCTCTTTTATTTAATATCTTATTATCATCAATTCCAGTTCATAAAAATGTTCCTCTTTACGTCTACGCTGATGACATTGCTTTTTTCTCGTCATCCCGAGATATCAATACTCTGTATCAAATCTTACAGTCGTACTTGAGTGAGCTTGAGGTATGGCTTGACGGGCTGTCTTTTTCGCTTAATGTTAGCAAATGTGCTCTGCTTGTATTTCCTCTGTCCGTTCCCGTATTTCTTTCACTGCATTATCGAAATGAACCGATTCGACAAGTAACGGCAACTAAAATATCTAGGCATTCTTTACGTGGAAAAGTTAAATTGGCAGCAACAAATAGAATCAAACACCCGTAAAGCAGAAAGCTCCTTAGGATTGCTGCGCCGGTTTTGCAATAAGAATTCAGGGATGCGCAGGGATACGTTACTTATAATATACAAACTTTATGTACGTCCAATTCTGGAGTTTGGTTGCGTTCTGTTTCCGGAAGTGCAGAATACAAATTAAGACCTCTTATATTGTTAGAAAGGCAAGCTCTGCGGCTGTGTCTCGGACTACCTAGGTGTGTTGCGAACAGCGTGCTTTATTTGGAAGCTCGAATCATTCCGCTTGATGCAAGATTTCGGCAGCTGACCGTGCAAACATTTTTAAAACTCTACGATGCGCCCCTCTCCCGTTCACAGACACTTTTCATCAAATCTCCAGATTCTGTCTTTAGGCGCCCGTGGCCTCGTTATCAAAGATCCCAAGTCATTTTCGTCGAGTCTCTGTTGTCTAATCTTCCACGTTTCCCTTCAGCATTTAACTCCCCAAACACTATGTTCGATGCCAGTTGACTTAATTTTCGATGACATTTTTCCAAAAAATGCTAAATTACTTCCAAAGCATGTTCTGGAGGGCCTCCTTCAAGACCATCTCAGTCATTTTCCTCAGTATGTGGTAATTTCGACGGATGCAACGCAAAATCTTCAGAAGGCTGGAGTAGGCATTTTTTCTCATCAGCTTAATTGGTCTTTTGCGCTCCGTTTGCCTGACTTCACGCCAATTTATCTTGCAGAATTCCTGGCTATTACATTGGCTCTTCGGAAACTAAATTCTCAGCAATCAAAAGCTATTATTATTTCGGATGCTTTATCTGTTTGTACACATTTAACGTCCGCAAAGCAGTCTCCTCTTCTCAGGATATTTTGGTCTCTTGTACCGCGTAGCCTATCAGAAGTTCGGTTTCTTTGGGTCCCCGGGCATGCTGGAATTGCACTAAATGAAACCGCTGACATCGCTCGCTTCGGCATCGTTAAATTTCCCGGTGGTACTAGTAGCTCCACAGTTTTCTTTTATTACTGCTGAACGATTCAAACGCCTATTAATCTTAAAAATCAACGAAACATCGCTCCTACAATCTGAAGAATTTCGGCACTTGCAATTCACATGGAACACCGCAAACTGCCTTTCCCGTCAATATGAGGTGCCCCTAACAAGCTTTCGCTGTGTTCCTCGGTTAAATTATTATCTCCACAAATCAGGATTTTCATTAACTAACCTATGTGCAGTTTCTAATGAACCGGAAACAATAGATCACTTTCTTCTCACATGCCGCCGTTTCGCCTCACTGCGCCGAATAATTTTTGAGAGACCGATTGGCATGCTCGGATTGGCAGTTGATACACCCATCCTTTTATCGTTTGGAGCCAGTCAGTTGGGTGCGGGCCGCAGTGTTATTCTGTCAACGCTACATAAATTCATTCAGGCAACCGGAAGGATACGCTGCTAGTGGTACCGCCAGTTACATCCAATTCTTTGACCCCCTTCTTTATTTTTGCTAATTTGTTTTTATATTATGATTTATCGAAAGCTTCTGCCCCTTTCACTTTTTATGGAATGTTATTATAGTTCTTATCTAATTTCTCTCTTTTTTTATTTTTTAGCAAGCGTTGTGTAAACCATTTACATTATAAAGTACAGTGTGGCCAATCCCCCTTGTGGGTATGAGCCAAGATCTAGGCGACAAGACAAGACAAGACAAGACACGTCACGGCATTGGAACTTCACTGGGAGAGCGACGAAAGGCATAGCACGGTCACCGGTGAAAACCACGGGTGAGTCTCAATTTTCGCAGTTGTTTGTAATAAGATTAAGCATGCGTCAAGCTAAAATACGAGTTGTGAGCTGTTCGGCGTCTATGTCCAGCTATCATGGGACAGAGCCCAACGCAACATGGCTGTGAAATTGCAAGCAAAGCATTTTAGCCGTGTAGGTCAGGTCATGTGACTGTTACAACGGTGTCACGTCGATGGGTGTGAACCGTGGTTGACTATATGCCATTTGAACCAAGGATAGCGTGAAGTTGGGGGTTTAACCTTCCTAAATGTGCTGCACTTCTGCGCATCGCCGCGAAACATTTCGGCGGCGCTTGAAGACACTGCTCTGTGCACACGTAGTTTCCAGCCGTGTGTTCTGAAACGCGCCATCCAAAAGTCGACGCTGCCAACTGCCTGGCGCAAAGTCTTACACGACAACTTGCTAATAACAATAAATGTTGGGGTTGGATAAGTTGATAGTTCTCTAAGAATTTGAAATGATACCTAGGGATAGAACTAGAAAAGGTTCTCTTGCACAGAAGTAACAAACAATATGTAAAATGAGAGAATACATGCCAAGTACGCTTTGTTTAACACAATATATGTGTCAAAATAAACAAAATAAATAACTAATAGAAAAACAAGAAAGTAAGTGCACCAGTGCTTCTAACAAATGCATCGCAGCTCATTATTCAGAAAAAAAAGTATACATATACACAATAAACGAGGTAACATGTATTTTAATATGATAAACTCAAAGCGAATGCTTCATTTATGAACACCCTTTTTAGTTGTTTCTTAGAAAGATTTGGAGTAACATCGAAGTCCAATCTCGTTAGAATTTATTAAGACGCGACATGGTTTGATATTTCAAAGATTGCTTTCCATCGTTAGTCCGTGTTATTCGAGTCTGGCACTTTTGATCTCTAAAGTAGTACGTTTATTTATTTTTGCTGTTATTAATGTATGATTTTTTACGATGTACTGATTGAATTCTAATCTATATTAACGATCTACCATCTGCATTGACTTCTCACGTTGACTTGTTTGATGACGATTGCGTAATTTTCGTGAAATAACCTGCACTGACGATTCTAACGCTATTCAATCAGATTTAAACCACACAAGTGATTGGTGTAATACCTTGCGAATGAAACTAAATATTAACAAATGTATAATTTTGCGTGTTTCTAGAACTTCCACCACCGTTCCATTCTACCATTTGAATAATATACGCTTAGACTCTGTGAACTCACACAAACACTTGGGCGTTCATATAAGTTCAAGTCAACCTGGTTTCTTCACAGTGAATACATAATCGGTAAAGCTAACAGCTAGAGGTGTGCGCCGCCGTGCCGAGCCGCGCCGCCGCCGCCGCCTGTTTTTGGTCACGCCGCTCGCGCCGCCGCCGAAGTGCCAAGAGAGAACACGCCGCCGCCGCCGCCGCCGCCGCCGCCGCCGCCGCCGCGGAATAATCGCGCCGCACCGCCCTTAGTCTTTTCTTTTAATTCAAATGGGGAATCTGGAAATAAAATACAGCGTTTCGCCGGAAGAGCTCTTCTCGATGTGTCCGTGTAATGAACAGTCCATTTTAGCAGCCGCTGAATAGCGGGAGCTTTGCGAGAAGCGCGCCCCCTCTTTCCAGTTCTTGTTCTTCAGCGCCAACATGACATCACGAAGCTTTCAAACACTCTCAACACAAACGATAGGGACGGAATGCGCTTCAATGCAACGAACGCAGCCCTCAGAGATCCAATTTTCGGTGCACATGTCTTTTGATCGTGTTAGCCATCGATTTAAGTTTAATGCGGCCGCTCGTCTAGCGCAGCTGCAAGGTCGGTACGCGTTCCCTGCATCGTTCTCAAACATCAGGGACACATTCATATGCAAATTCAGACTTGAAAAGTTCCTGTTTCTGTGCATTTCGTCCACTATCTTCTTACGCTAGGAATGTGCTTGCGGGTTCGGTGCGGCGACGTGGTCAAGCGCGGGGTGACATCACGGCTCGCCGCTTTTTCGAATCACTGAATGCGCCCTGCCGAAATGGACTGTCTCCTTTGGATGAACGCATCTAGAATAGCTCCCCAGAAGTTGTAGTATCTTTTTCTTCTCCAGAAATATCACGAGTATTGCCTGACCTTAACGCTGCCGCGTCCTTCAGCCTTAAAGGGTAACGACCCAACTCGCTGGATAGCATATTCTTGGAGTCTTGGACCTAGTTCACTGTGCATAAATAAATGAAATAGATAAGTAATATATATACCTCGGTGCGGTTGTACACTTTTTCCTTTCATTCTTACTCTGGTAAATCGATAAATAAACACATAAGTAAAGAGAATAGCAAACTTAGAATATAGCTGAGCTAGTTGGTATGTATTCATGTTAAGAAGACATGACGTGGAAACACGGACATAAGACAAAATTCGAGAGAATGAACAGCTATCTCTCACGTAGACCACTACGCGCACTTGATTGATTGGTATGGCCTCTTACGTGGAAATGCGCAGATAAATATTTATGTCTACCTTCGTTTCCGCCGCTGTGTGATTTTTCAGTTGTTAGCGGCGTTTGTTGTCTTGTCTACTTTCCTGTGTCCGTGTTTGCGCGCCCTGTTTTTATAAAGGGCCCCTAAGAGCCTCTGAAAATACAACAAAAAACAAAAACAACGAGCGCGTTATTCTCTCTTGGCGTTTCTTGTCTTTTTGGTGCACTTCGTGATGCCAGAACAGTGATTCACGTGACATCATCAGGGTACATACTCTCGACTGGTCCATGTACGAGAAATAATTGTCTCCCATACTGCTTTGCTATGCAGCTGCCCACCCGCTCTTGCTTCTCTCGCACGACTATCTTGCGCGATTAACTGATTTCGCTCCATTTTGTGCGTTTGCGGCCGCGCATGCAGAGATAACAGACTGTAGCCGACAAGCGCGAAATCATGGTAGGTTCAACGCTTAGTGCTGACATTGTACGCGTGCTTTATGAAGAAATAAATGGCGAGGAGATGCCCCCTGTAAAAAAGTTATTGGAGGCGAGAACTCAACCAATGGAAAAGGCGCCGGATATGCGTCAATATGATTCTTCCAACGGACGCACTCTTTACAGCGGAGACGATGCAGCTTTCCAGGAAAAAGGCGAACGCGCTTCGACAGTTTTTACAGCGAAAGCTGTTATGAGATCATTTCACCGGCCGTTTTTGGCGCCGTAGTTGTCCGCCGCCGCCGCCGCCGCCGGTGTCCGTAACCAGTATCGCTCGAAATAAGAAAAAAAACTAAATAAGAAAAAAACTCCAGGATGGAACGAGGTTCGAACCTGGGCCCTCTGCGTGGGAGCCCAGTATTCAGCCTCTGAGCCATGCCGGTGCTTGAAACTGCTTTGCAAAAAGGTCCTATACAGGCTTCATGTCGGGAAGGAACCACATTAGCATATGCAATATAGCGTGGTAGAAGAGTAAAATAAGCGCCAAGCGTCGCACAACGCGAATTCTGTAAGCAGGCGTCATACAATGCGAATTGCGCAACGAGTAGGTTGTTGAATGCTTCCAACCCATTACATGGGCTCTGCCATAATTCTTCGTCGTCATCAGGCACAGCATCAACAAAGTGCGCATAATGCCTTACATGTGTTTAGCAGGTACCACGGCTCTCCGTAGAATGACGAAAAATGGCACAGTGCCTGCTGCCCTACTTCTCAAAAACTACGATGATTTATAGCGTAGTGGGTTCCTCGCAAGTCCACTTGTATTGGTTGCCAAGGAAGCCCATAAGCGCATGATCCATTTCTTCGGGGTCTCAGTAAAATTACAATGATTTAGAGCGTAGTGGGTTCCTCGCAAGTGCACTTGTATTGGTTGCCAAGGAAGCCCATAAGCGCATGGTGCTTTTCTTCGGGGTCTCAGTGAAATTACAATGATTTATAGCGTAGTGGGTTCCTCGCAAGTGCACTTGTATTGGCTGCCAAGGAAGCCCATAAGCGCATGATCCATTTCCTCGGCGTCTCAGTGAAGTTCTTCCCCCCCCCCCCCCCCGTCTCTCTCCCACGTCAACGTATGTTATACAGCATGACGGGAGAGGGAAATAGCGACCGGGCGTCACCAAATGCAAATTACATAACTGGCGGGCCGTTTAAATCTTCCAACCCATTACAAAGGGCTGAGCCATAATTCTTCATCGTCATCAGTCGTTGCGTCACCAAAGTGCACATAATGCCTTACAGACGTGTAGCTGGTGCCTCACTTCTCCGCAGAATGACGAATAATGTCTCAGTAGGTGCTTCCCAACTTCACAAAAATTGTGATTTATTGTGTAGTGGGTATATATTCTAGTGTACTTCTATTGTAGCCCCAAGAGAGCTTACAACAGGATCTAGAAACGCCGCTCTTTCAGCTTTCGCTGTGACTGTGCTGCGATTTCAGCGCAGGTCTGGCGTTTTTTGTATATCTTTATTGCTTTAGCAATTGTATGGACACCCAGGACAGGTTTTCACTGTCGCCGTCATGTTCCGTATAAACTCTTAACCGATAACATCGCTCTGCGCATTGTACGTTCTACCCGCGAGTAAAAGCTCGCGAGCGTTGGCAAGGAACATGGCTAAAGCAGAGATGAAACAAGCTGGCCATCTTCGTCACACGGAATAACATCAACCCGCGCGCGAGGCCTACCGTCGATTGCTCCTCAAGCAGAGGGAAACGCCCCGCCCGTCATTTGCTGGCGAAGGAGCAGGAAGGGATGTCCGAGGAGACGGACTGCGTAACTCGAGCAGCAACTGTGAACTTTGACTATAAGGGCGCGGTCGAGAGCGCTGGCACGCGCGCTTTTTCGGCAGACCTCCCCCTGCGAAAGGTTCGTATACCTCCTACGCGCTGTGAGCGCTGTGATCTCACTGCTTCGCGCTCGGACGTACCACTGATACGACAAGCTGACCGAAAACCGCTTCTCTCCCGGGAATGACCGTATTGCCATACACCAGCGTTTTGTGGAGTTAAGTGAGATCGGAGCAAAAAGAGTTAGCTGCTTGCCCTCGTTCTTGTAACATTGCGGCGTGTACTTATCGCATTCACTGCTTGCCCCCCTCCCCCCCCGCGCCGCGCCGCCGCCGGTCCGATGAACCCCGCGACGTTCACGCGCCGCCGCCGAAGGTGGAAACACCGGCGCGCCGCCGCCGGTGATTTTGGGTCCGGCGCACATGTCTACTAACAGCACGCTTGGTTACTTACGTCACAACTTTTCTGACGCCCCATCATCCTTAAAATTGCTACTTTATCAGTCATTAGTGCGCCCCAAATTAGAGTATGCCGCAGCAGTGTGGGACTCACACCACGAAAACCTCATCTTTTCTCTAGAGCTCGTTCAAAATAATCCAGTTCGATTCATTTATTCTAGTTATAACCGTACTTCCAGCATAGCTTCAATGAAAGTTAACCTATGTCTTCCATCACTAGCATCTCGGAGGAATATAGCTCGCTTAACTTTGTTCCATAAGTTATACCATCATCCATTTCTTCAAAATGACTTCATTCACAGCCGCATTATTTATCGCACCGTATCAACCATCTCTTCAAAGTCAGAATTCAAACAGGTAATACTAACACGCTCAGTCATTATCTTTTCCCCAGAACATATCGGCAATGGAACCACCTTCCCAATGACATAGTCGCCACCAATGATGATAAACTTTTTCGCAAGGCTGTAGCTAACATTGCTTAACTAGGAACTTACGACGTCTACTTTTATCGTTATGGCTGTTGAGTAATTAATAACTAATTAGCTAACATTATATAAGCAGGAATTAATGTTGTGTTACCTTGTTTGTTCATGTTAGTACTTGCACAGCATTTGCTTACTACACTGTATGTACTGCTATTACTAGTCTGTTGTTTTATTGCGTTACTGTATTATTTTATTCTTGTGTTATATTACTACCATATTTTTGTACAATTTCCCGTTTATCACTCCCCCCTGTAATGACCTCGGGCCTTGAGGGTACAATAAATAAATAAATAAATAAATAAATAAATAAATAAAATATTTGGTGAGCCCTTCATTTTGCACTTTTGGCAGGTCTAGGCAATGGTGGTGTTCTAAGGTTCCGCGGGTCGCCCCTATAGCATTCATAGCAGCATAGTAGACGTTTTTGTAATGTTACTAGTTTATTATAGCTCCCTCGCGTTGTCGTTCCTCATACTAAATTTCCATAGCACGCTTTTCAATAAAACAGCGCGTAATACATAGTTATCATTGGGCGCACAGGGATGAATGGGGCCGCTTTGTATAAACATCCCGCACATTTTGCCACTGCTAGACTACTGATACGTGCATTCCAAGATAGGTGTTCTTCAAATATTAAACCGATAAATGTTTGCGTGGCGGCTCTACAAATAGTCTTCCCTTCAAAAGTAAATAGCACAACATTCTTACCAAGAGTCAGTATAGAAGAACAAACCAACAGAGCAGGCACTGACATTTAAAGTAATTACGACTATTGAGAACAGAAAATATATGTTCGGTTCTCAACTCGCTATTTATCATTTTATGCACTGCATGAAATATTATGTATGTTGTCTTTCTTGCGTTTAACTGCAACCGATTTTCCCTTAACCAGCATGAAAGAGATTATAAGTAATAGGTAACATTTGATTCTAGGGTTTTTAGCTCTTTCGACTCGAAGAATACGTTTGTGTCGTCCGCAAACATGACTATTTCAGGATAATCGCGGATATTTACCAAATAGTTTACATAAAGCAAGAGTAAAAGGGGTTCTAGTATTGATCCTTGCGGAACACCTTGCGCTAGCTGGTGTTATTTACCTTGACCACCTGAAAATAATTTTTTAAGCAACTTTCAGCTAGGCTTAACACGGTCCCCCGTATGCCATACCTTGACAGTTTGTTTAGCAATATGTCATGATGTATGCAGTCAAACGCCTTTTTAAAGTCCGAAAACAAACCGAACATATATTTTCTGTTCTCAATAGTCGCAATTACTTTAAATGTCAGTGCCTGCTCTGTTGATTTGTTCTTCTATACTAACTCTTGGTAAGAATATTGTGCTTATTTACGAAAGATATTAGTCTACAATGTATGATACTTTTACAGACAGACCTTTGATATGGTGTGTAGGACTGACACAGGGCGATAATTTGTAAGCATATCCCTTTTACCGCTTTTATAAATGGGCATTACTCTTGCCATCTTTAAAGCTTGTGGAAAGATACCTGTACAAAGAGTAAGATTCATAATGCGGACAAGAATGTCACATATTAATGGTGGCATGTATTTAATTTCTACAGGACCCATATCATCGACACCAGCGGCCACATTGTTCTTCAACTTATTCATAATCTGTGTAACCTCTGCGGGGTCAGTCGGTTGCAAAAACGCCAGGCCTGCGCTGAAACCGCAGCACAGTCACAGCGAAAGCTGGAAGAGCGGCGTTTCTAAAGCACCGTTGTAAGCTCTCTTGGGGCTACTAGTATAAGTACACTAGCAAGGTACCCACTACACCATAAATCACAATTTTTGTGAAGTTCGGAAGCACCTACTGAGCCATTTTCCGTCATTCTGCGGAGAAGCGAGGCACCAGCTACACGTCTGTAAGCATTATGTGCACTTTATTGACGCGACGACTGATGACGATGAAGAAATATGCCTCAACCCTTTGTAATGGGTTGGAAGCTTTAAACGGCCCACCAGTTATGTAATTTGCATTAGGTGACGCCCGCTCGCTATGTCGCTCTCCCGCCATGCTGCGTTGACGTGAGAGAGAGAGAGAGAGACCCCGAGGAAATGTATCATGCGCTTATGCGCTTCCTTGGCAACTAATACAAGTGCGCTTGCGAGGAACCCACTATGCTATAGATCATTGTAATTTTGAAAAGTAGGAAAGCAGGCATGATGCCATTTTTCGTCATTCTACGGAGAGCCGTGGTACCTGCTAAGCAGATGTAAGACATTATGCGCACTTTGTTGATGCTGTGCCTTTTGACGATGAAGAATTATGGCGGAGCCCTTTGTAATGGGTTGGAAGCATTCAACAACCTTCTCGTTGCGCAATTCGCATTGTGTGACACCTGATTACAGAATTACACGCTTGGTGTTTATTTTACTCTTCTACCACGCTATATTGCATATGTTAATGTGGTTCCTTCCCGACATGAAGCATGTATAGGACCTTTTTGCAAAGCAGTTTCAAGCACGGGCATGGCTCAGAGGTTGAATACTGGGCTCCCACGCAGAGGGTCCAGGTTCGAACCTCGTTCCATCCTGGAATTTTTTTCTTATTTCGTTTTTTTTCTTATCTCGAGCGATATTGGTTACGGACACCGGCGGCGGCGGCGGCGGCGGACAACTACGGCGCCAAAAACGGCCGGTGAAATGATCTCATAACAGCTTTCGCTGTAAAACACAGACGATTTCGTCGGAACAATATGCACTGCAGAATATGCACACATATCTTCATTAACGATTCTATCTGTGCCAGAGTTAACAAACAAGTCATTCAAACAATCTGCCAAAACCTTTCCGAATAGAATTGAACCATCTGGAGCAGCCATGTTGAACTCACAACTTGTTTGTTTGCTTCTGCCAGTAAGGGTATTTACCACCTCCCAAACCTTTTTATGGTTATCAACTATGTTTTTTTTTTCAAAAATGTTTTGGTAATATTCTCTATTTGCTTTATTTAGGTCGAAGTTTAGATTATTTCTGTAGTTTTTTATATTTTACAAATAATTCTGCTTTTTGTGATTGAACGAATGCATGATGCAAGGAGTTTTTAACGCGAAAGTGTTTTATGCCGCGGTCCACCAAGACTGTAGTGACGTATTTCCGTCACGGAAATGACGTTGAAAAAATTAACGCGACCAGATGGCAAAGAAAAAAGGTTCCGACAACGGGCATCGAACCCACGACCGCTCATTCCGCAACAACAGATGCCGGGCACGCTATCCACTGCGCCAAGGACACAGACTCTAGAGACTTTACAAACGCGCCTTTTATATCTACCACTCTCCCGGTCTGCGTGGCGGTCTGCCCTCTGGGAGCGGTAAGGTAAAGTAATTCGTCATTACTGTAGCCTCCGCGATTAGCACCTGCAACGCGTTACACGTCAGTCCCATTCGGCGCGTTTTCAGTGGAAGTTCAATTTTGTCAATGCCTTAACACACCGCGAGGTGAGGACTAGCCCAAGCGTCGTAAAAGCGTCGGCCTCGCTCATAGCATCACGCTAATCCAAACCAAAAATAGCTCTGCGACGCGCGCCTGCCTCACCAGGCTGTAACACCGCGTTCCCCGCTCACGCGCTCGCCCCCGAGAAAAATCGCGGCCGGGCTACCGGTGCGGCACGACGCGCTTTGCGTTTCCCTCCAGTCCGGCCGTGTTGTTCAATCACATTTTAACATGCCGCGGGATGGCGACCAAGTTATGCGTCCAATATGCGACGCTTTTCTAGCTATCACACCTCGTTCTCTGATTACGCTTTCACCGTTAACTACTGCCGCTACCACAAGGGTTTGTTTAATCATTTAACATGGACATTAGTCGCCGTAATTAGATGTACCACCAATCATCAAAGTGGGTGCATTCACGTTAAACGGTGCCATTAGCTGCCAGACATCAATATACATTGTGCAAACTCTTATATCAATGTACAGTAAATATTCAGTTACTTTTGTAAGGGCACGTTTTACTTTCGTGTTATTCCGATTCCTATGACGGAGGAATCAACCATGTTATTTTTCCTTGATTCGTTTGCGAAGCGCTGCATTCATCCAAGGCTTTCGGTACTTTTTACTCTTATGGTTGTGTATCTGCTGTAATGGGAATGCCTTGTCATACTTTCCCTTTAATAATCGAAAAAATAAGTAATAAGCTGTATCGGCGTTGTTTTCGTTGCACACGCTTTTCCAATCAATGTCGTTTACAATGTCGTAGAAAGTATTGTTTGAAGCATCATCCATACGCCTTTTAAAACATATAGGCTTGTTGAGCGACCAGCGTTCCGAACAAGCAATGCAAAATATAGGTAAATGATCGCTTAAATCATGTTAGAAAATTCCACTCTTTAAATACTTTTCATTTTGATTTGAGACGCAGATGTCCACCAAACTAGCAGTACTTGTAGTTATTCTAGTCGGTGAGTTCATGCCGTTTGTGCATCCGTAAGCAGGCAATAGGATCACCATTTCTCTGACACATATATCATCGGACATCATATCTACGTTGATGTAACCAATAATTACTTCTATAGCTAGGACTAAACTTGAACAGTAGAGTCTCCAAAAAAGACAAAGTGACTTTTTCTTCGCATGGGTGGTCTATATATTATAATAGTAATTGTTTTAAATGCGAAGCATTTCTTAGTGAACCTTTAATTGTCACTTTCAGCGTTTCTATCTACGTATTTATCTATCTAGCCGCCTACGTCTGGGTGCTCTCATGATCGCCTCCTTAACTTAGTGTAGACCAAAATCGGCCTAGAAGAGTAAGATGATTTGACGAATATGACTGTCAGGTCATGACATGAATAACGTGAAAATCGTGTCGTGTACGTCGTCAAACCCTTTCCTCCGGATACGTGTGGCACATACCCGTTTCCCACGGGCCGTGGTGCAGCAGTATGCGCCACAGGTGATTGACAGTTCAGATCTACCCAAGAACGGCGAGAACAGACATTGGTAATTTCAGTGCGAGAGCGTTAAGAATAACCGACATCAGCAGCGTTGACCCGACGAACGGAAAGAATAAAAAATCGGCAGATCCTACGCGTTGTGGGAGTCAGCGAGTACTTCTATGTTGTACTTTATGGCTTTGAGCCAAGCGTTACGAGGTGGATCGACGTGTTTTTGAAAGTGTAGTAGCTGTGTGCAAATCGTGGGCTTTCCAGGCACGTCGACAACACTGGCGTTTAAAGGGCAACTTATGGTGCGACGTAACGTCAGCCCTCACGTTAGAGTACATACGTCAGTATTATTGAAAGTAAGTGCACTTTATGGTGCAATCATGTGAATATCGTTCATAAGTTTCATTAATGTTTTCCTCCGGGGTCGAGCAATGCTTCAATTTAGCTGAATGAATCATAGAAATACAAACGTAATGTTTATTAGACTGCAACAAAGGCAGAGCCAGCAATGGAACCACAACCGTAAATCTGATATGACTCCTGTATCATAGGTGTGCATATGTAGTGTTCATTGCCTTCTTTTATGATTAGATAGCCAGCACCACAAGCACCATTGACGTTGCACCGACACTACGCCTGCATAAGGTCTTTTTCCAAAGCAGTTCAAGACCTGGCATGGCTCTGTGGTAGAATACCTGACTGCCACGCAGAATGCTTGGGTTCGATTCCTGCATTTCTGCGATGTTCGGTCTCATACCATACGTTGTTTATCCTTGCACAAGCCATTGTCACCAATTACCTTTAATATTCAACAAAAAACACCAGGATTTGTGAAATGTTTGGCATCTATAATTTTCATATTTGTTGGACCGACCAAACAAGTAAACAGGGGCCTACATAAAGTATAAACTGCATTTATACCTTTTTCAAAGAGCCCGCCAAAAAGGCCAATTAATCAATCGTTGAAGGAACCTTCATCGATAGCAATTACTCGATGAACGGCAAAATCAGTGAACGATTAATCGTTAATCGATTTAAAAATAGTTGACCATTCCTAATATAGAACCGTCATGTACGGGCGACGTCGATTGTGGTTGCAGTGCTGGATATCCGATGAAATATGCTCTAATATACACTGTAACTATATAGTGGACTGTAACGTCTGTAGTGTTACGCCGAAGTTACTTCCGACCATGAGCTAGCTACCCGACAGTGCAGTCGACATGCCTGGTAAGGCCACGGTATGTCCGGAATTACTCAAAGTTCAAGAATACACCAATCCACCTCGTAACGCATGCCTCAAAAAAAAAAAAGAAAGAAACTGGCATGGGCTTCTACTCGCTCACTGCTTGACAAGAAATCGATACCCACAATGCGTGGGTTCTGCCGGAATTTTCGGCTGACAGTTTCTCATTATTCACGGTGAGAGGAGGAGTTTAAGCGTATAGCAGTGTTTTACACGCTTTACTGCATCTTTGTCTTCCGCTCTCTTCTTTGACGGTGCACAGTACTATTACCTTATGTAATCCTTGCATATTGAAATAAATTCTTCAATGGCGTCACGTACAGACGGAATCAAATTTGTCTACAGCGCCCAGCCGTCCGCTTCAGCTGCCGTTTCCTGCAGAAATGCGCAAAGAGCGACGCCGTAATGACACCTAACATAGTCATACTGCATGCCAGGTCATTGTTCTACAATTCAAGAATAAACGGAAGCTTGTAGCTAACGTGAGGTAGCAGCGGCGGATAAACACAGCGTCCACAGGAGGCTCACCTTCTAATCTATCCTTACATTGCCGAGATTGTAAGTGCACGCCAAAACTTGATGAATGCGCAGTGTTGTACCGGCATAGAAATGAAGAAACGCGCCTGATGATTGAAGCATGGCATATCGAGAATAGTGGTAGCGCATGCGTGAGCCAACCGTCGATTAACTTGCATAAAGATGAAATCAAATGCCTTAACAGTTATCTTCCACGTAGACCGCCACGCGTGCCGGATTGATAGGTTCGCCTGTTGGATGGGCATGCGCAGATAAGTTTTCGTGCCTTCTTTCTTTTCAGCCGTTGTGCGTCTCTTCATTTGTTAGTCGGCGTTTGTGGTGTCCTGACTTCTTTCTTGTGTCCGTGTTTGCACGCCCTGTCTTTTTAGAATGAATACTTACCAACTAGCTCAGCTCTCTGTTATTCTAAGGTCCATAGTCACGCGCTCCACCGCTCTAGACAAGTGTGATTTCGTCTATAAGCTCACATGAGAAGCGCAATAAACCGAATGTAGCCTAAAAAGCTCATGCTTAGGAGTGTCAAGTTGCGGCTTTTCCGCGAAAGCGGCAAGGCAACATGACACTCCTTGTGCCACATTGCCCAAGGTCAAGCTTTATGCTATCTGACGACATTCAAGTCAACTACTCTTGGTACTTAATACCTACATGGGATTTCTTATTTAGGGTCGACTACAACAATTTTCGATGGGCGTTTGCAGTAATGGTTGATAATTTAACTGAACATTCGCAGGCCGAAACGAATGGACATCAACCAGGACATTCCAGCAACTGGAGGCGCACTCGTGTTTCCTGCCAACCAGTGGGCGGAACTGGAGGGCGCCACAGGCTGGTTGACGGGCGTCGTCGTCGATTACCACAGCCCGTGCTCGGTGACACCCGACAGACCATGTCACATTGTCGGAAAGCTCGTCGCTTTGAACGAACTGCTATTTCCATCGAGAATGCAGCTACAAGAAATACCGGGAACGCGCGGATTGCTCGCTCTGGGCAGCATCAACGATTCCGTCCCCAGAATGGGTGAACCGCCGGATTTACGGTTGCGGCAGAGCACCAGTTTGATGCACCTCCTGTTGAAACACCACAAATGCATTTCGACTCTTTACGTTGGGCCCTTGCATTTCCAGCAGTACTTGTCGCTTATTTGCGACGCACTTCCATACTCGCGTCTCAAGAAACTGAGGCTGTTGTGTGTGGATCGCCTAATGTCCGAAAACGGATGCGCCGCGCTGTCGTCCCTGACGAGCCTCGAGGAACTGGACTGCTCCTTTATAAGCCTACTACCTTCCTCGTTTAGCAGATACATAAGTGCCGAATTTCCGACGGCACTTGCAGCACTCGTGCGAGCTTCGCACTCTCTGGGTGTCCTCAGAATCGAAGGGGTAATAATGGAAGAGCATGCGACTAAGAACTTACTCCTGTACCTCACGGAAAGTGGCGTTTTGAAAGATGTAACGCTCGGAAGGCGAGTGGTTCCCGAAACATGCCGTGAAGAGCTGGCCCATTACTTGATGTTCGCTCCTTCG
>NC_051177.1:179257389-179302730 GCF_013339695.2 Rhipicephalus sanguineus | reverse complement strand
TGAGGGTGGAGCTCGCTGAAATCCCATATGAACTGTTGAAGGCTCCCCTCATCGTGGTTCTATATAATGAATAGGTCGTCCAAGAATCTTCGTAATACAAAGGTTTCAAGGCATGCCCTCAATAATGAGATTTCAAGAGATGCCATAAAGTTGCTCGCAAAATTCGGGGCCATTTTTGTGCCCATTGCAGTGCCACTGACCTGAAGAGTGCTTCGACATCAGTTAACTCATCCCCCGAAGAAGGGAGGACCCCTCCCGAAACTGTTGGAAAATTAATATTTAGATCACTGTTGACAACGCCTCCGTTGTATTATATATATATGAGAAAGGACGACAAACGTGCGAAACAAGCCTTACTGACGTTTCGGCAGAAGGGCCTGCCGTCGTCAGAGTTCACTCTGACTCTATCTATCTATCTATCTATCTATCTATCTACTATCTATCTATCTATCTATCTATCTATCTATCTATCTATCTATCTATCTATCTATCTATCTGCTATATATATATCTATCTATCTATCTATATATCTATCTATATCTATCTATCTATCTATCTATCTATCTATCTATCTATCTATCTGCCGCTGAGTGCTCTCGGGGTAATTTCGTTTATTCAGATATACCAACATTTGCTTGCGATAGCATCAATGTATGAGGAACTAGAATGGCAGACTACGACAGAAATTTAATGACACGTGTGTCATGTAAATCGTGACCCAGGAGCCTACACATTTGTGATATCGGGTTGGTAAGGTTATCTTGGCCTATATGCCATAATTTGCATGACATGACAAGATTGTGTAAGAAACCTTCATGACTGGTAATGACAAATGTACATGAAATACGTGTCATATAATGGAGACTTTGGGTTTTGTTGGTACGACATATATTAAGTGCTTAGCGCAGACTTTCCAAGCCGGGACAAGACGAAGGGGACACACACAGGCGCTGACTTTTGAAAGCGCATCCTTGTGTCCACTTCGTCTTTTCCCATCTTGGCAAGTCTTTGCTAACGAGTAACATGTGTCATGAAAAATATGACCTTGCCGCCAGTTTCTCTGTGCTCTCCTGCTTGTCTCATTAACTTGATATATTCTTGTTATATGGCCATATGATCAGTTGAATAACTTTCATTAACTCGACGAAAAAGAAGCCGCAGCAGCAGAATTGGAGTACAAGTGACATATTAACCACACCAAGCGTACGCAAAGAAACTGACGCTTCAAATAAATGTAATATTGCCGGAAGCTTGTATTCCAAGGACACCCTCATAGCCTTGAAGTATTCACTTTTAAAATCACGTCAATTTTTTTCTCATTGCACCATGGTTGAACAAGCTTCCGCGCCTAATTACGCAATTGAACCGCAGGCGCGGCGCAATTTGTCTTCTTACTGCGAAGACCAATTGGCTGGTGATATGCGCCGCGTGTGGCATGTGCTTGAGAAAAACTTGTAAAAAAAAACGAAGTCTTGCCCCGCACTTGATTGGCTCCTCGGAACCGCTAAGCGAGGCGTACTATCGCTTTCAGTATGAGCTACACCACGCGAGCGCGTGGCCAAGCGCACAAGGTAAATGTAACTGGTAGTGAAGCTTCCATAGAAGCCCATACGTTCAGAAAATGGCCGCTCATCAGCTGCTCATAGGGCCTGGGCGCCATCTCTGTGAGGAGGCAACGCTTCCGGCGGAACAAAAAATAAAGCGGATGTGACGCAATATTCGGTCAAAAAGTGACGTCATTTTGTTAGCACTAGCGCGAAAGTTGACCTCAAAATAGTTTTCTTAGACCCCTGATCGCTAAGGACTCGCGCTAAGGCGAGCCGACAAGTCCATGACCAGTGCGCTTGACGCCAGCTGAACTAATATCGACTCATGACTAAACAGCGGTGTTTAAGTGTATGGCCTTGTAATTCGCGGTAGTTTTACCATGAAACCTTATTTTCCGAGCTCTTGTTCTGCGTTCATGCTATCTTCCACAGCGGGATTAAAGTAAGAAGTAGCGTATTCTCTTATGTTTGCAGCGTTCATATTTGCTTTGCACGTGCGCAGGGGCCTTAAAGAGCCCATTGCTTGTGTGCTTCAGTCCTAATTAGAAGAAATGACGCCTCGTCACGCCGAAATGATGACATTTCCGGTTTAATAAATAGCCACAATAACGCAATTTTATTACACCATACACAATGAGCAACAAGTGTCGTAATAAGTACAAAAAGTGCGTACATTACGTGCACCATATTTTGCCCTGTGTTCTGTAAATTAACCTTAGGTGTAACGTATGCAGCATGCGAATTGTAGCGCGACAGATAACTTAGCGATCTGCTCACCGATAACAGGAAATATAGTAGGCACTGCGTGTTCAAGAAGGAAACCGGGCAGCAGGACTACTGATCCATGAAAATCCAGCAAGTACACTACTACGAACTGTTGCCCCGGTCTCTTATCTAGAAGAGATGGGCCGCCAGGCGTACGCGTGTTGCCATTGCATCCTTGCACACCACATCGTTTCCGCGGGTACCGAGGAAAGTGTTCGGCGGTAAATGTTAGCCGTGTCGTCCCGTTTCCCGTTGAACACCGTAATCAACACGTTCACGAACGATAAAGCGCACCTTGCAACCTCGAGGACAGCAAAAATCAAATTCTCACCACATAAATTTAGAGAATGCGAAACACCAGAACACGTGAAGGGCGTGTCGTCGCAGACGAACGTTTACGAGCACGCCTTTCCATGCACCGCAAGGGCTGCACTGAATAACAATGACGTGCGCTTCTCTTCAGGGGGCGCTAAGAAAAGTTTTTTCGTAATAATTAAACACTGTCATATCTCGTGTTGGCACATTGCACCTACATAATATTGTTCGGGAAATAAATGTCATTTGTAAGACATAAGGACATCTTCGCCCTCGAAGAAAACGTGGTTTTTGGCAAGTTAGTGTTTGTTCCCTCCAAACATAGTCGCGCTTCAACCGCAGCACTCTTCTTGCTGGTGCCGTTGGCAATATGTTCTGAACCACTTTTCGCCCGAAGCTTCGCGACCTATTTGGATCGACCTTGGAGCGCACTGCGAGGTTGTACAGTGGCGCCGATCGTGTCATATTTTTTACTCTTCGGGAGAGAGTTTGGCTGTTCCTGCGATCACGCATCGCTCCCACTTGTTTGCTTTCACCCTCGCCCTCCATTATTTGAAGAAACGAAGATTGTGCAACTTATCTTGCCTTATTCAAAAGAAATGGAAGGTGTTCGCGTGAAGTCCACTGCGGCAGTTGTCATTTTTGAAGCTTACAGAGCGAAACGAGGGCGAGCGTGAAAGCAAATAGAGGCGATGCGCGCTCGCATGGATCAGCCGAACCCTCCCCTGATAACTCGAAAACGTGTCACGATCGGCACCACTGTACAACCTTACAGGGAGCTTGGCCAGGCGCTCCCGCGGTGTAGCTCATACTGAGCGCGACAGTAGTATGTCTAGGTTACTTCTGGCAGTGTTCATTTGTGGGCGTGGCGAGCTCCATTAGGAAATACTTCCTTGGTATTCGGAAGGCACTGTGTATTTGCATGCATCGTGTCATAGGAAATCCTCCTATACCTGAAAAAAAAGGGTTGATGAGCGACGCTTAATCGATATCCCTGAAGCAGGGTGGAAACATTCCATATTTTGCGAGTCATCAAGATACATAGAGCACTAACCTTGTAGTTTAGTATAGCTTAACGAAAATGGTCTGCAGAAACCAATATTTCAGCCTGACAAGCAGCCAAAATAACTTAACGTGGGAGCACATCCAGGAAATAATGATGAGCTTATAGATCATTTCACTTTTTTTTCGTCTCATCGGTCACGTATTTATCGAAATCCTAAATGATTAGCCAATAAGTCGCAATAAACAATTTTCCTGAATTGAATTGAAGGCTTGCAACGTATAAAATTACAAATCGTTTGCTGTTGCATAATGCAGTGTAAGCTCTGAAGGTCGCATAGGTATTTCGCCAGGACCGCAAATAAGCGGCTACTCATATTTCTTGCACGAGCACCTTACATAAATTGGAAAAATAACACCCTTAGTAACCATTCCCAAAATTAGTAACCAAGACATTTAACAAGTACTATCAGTTGCGGTTTTCCACGACGTGACGCAACACTTGCATACCTTTTGTGGCAATCCTACTCGGTCGTAAATGTTCACTTGCTCCTTTTAGAACCTACCAACGCTTCCCACGCAGTCCCTCGCCTGACCCCATAAGCGACCGGAAACAGGTTAGTCTACCGCTATAGAAGAATAAAACGGGCCGTTCATGTAGAAACACCCACTTAGTTACTTATTTTTATTTCTTGGGTTACTTTTATTTCAACATTTTAGGGAAAAACGTTAGCCCTGTCCGTACACAACATGGAACAAAAGTGTTTCTGCTTGGTGTAGTGCTAAAGTACTCGGCTCTGAATTCGAAGGTGACATGTTCGAATCCTAGATGTAGGGAACAAAAAAGAGCCACCATGACACAAGTTACTCTAAGAATCGCAGGAAACAAGAGTTGAAGAAAAATATGAGCAACACAGAAGCGGAATTTTAAATCAGTAGAAGTGCTTTTCGTAATGTTAGGGGTGAAATACAGTACTGTAAAGCCAGCGAACAAATACTTGTCGTTGTGATACACAGTAAAGAAGGCGTCATGATCACATTGAAAAGTAGATATGAAAACCACTGTTTTTTTGTAGTTATATGAAAATAGGAGCGCGTTCCTTAGTATATAAGCATTACACCGGTGTGTAGCTTCAGGATGTTTTCTTTTTAAATCTGAGTTATCTTAAAGTGAACAGTATCGTAACGGAGGCTTCTCGTAATCTGAAAGCTTGTACAATGTTTGCGGAGACGTCTGCGACAAAACTGGCAATTTGTATTGTGAAAGCTGCGTAATCTTGTAACACAAGTTCGAACGCAAGATTTCTAGGCTTGTTTATGTCGACGAGATGGTATATAGATATATTGCTACACTCCTGAACATCCAATGGGTATTAAATATCGAAACTTTTCTCTCTTTTGCGGATGATCATGAGTTTGGTGGAAAATACGTTGTGGAAGCTTTCATAAATCATGTAACGCTGACAGTTTTGTGTAATTAGTTACTGTATTTGCATACTGCTCTTAATACTGGCGGATGCAAGCAGAGAACCTGTTTAATTAAAAACAGATGACACGTGATGGATACGGTACTTGTACCCTTTCAATCTAAATCACACATCTATACGTACTGACTTTGAAGCTTTTCAATGGTTGCAATAATTCTTTTAAATTTCTTCTGCTAAGATGTGCCAAAGTACCAAAACTACGGAATCGACTATTACGTTGTTCGGCTGAAATTGAGGTGGTGGGTTCAATAAGTGAATGAATGAAATGAGATGAGCGAATAAATAAATAAAAAATCAATATACATAAATAAATAATATTATGTTGTTATTATTTCACAACAGGCTTGTAAAACATAAAGATACACAGAAGGACGTCCCGCTAGTATAAAGTAAATTGGGACCTGCTGTACGTTAAAGTATAAATGTTTGATTGCAACAACAGTAGCGTAGTACGATCACAGAACTATAAATATTAAGATACAGATATAAGTAAACGAAAATATTACATCAACAATGTATCAGCGGTAATTAAAACTAGGCAAAATAACATCAAAGATGAAAAAAATAAAATAAAAAGCAACAGCTTCAATACAGAATATCACATAAAAGGTTCTCCAATTCATGGCGAAATCTATGCGTTTTCTGATTGTTCTTAGAAATAGTAAAAGTATTAAATAATTATATCACTGCAAAGTAAAACGGTCTCTTTTGTGCGTACTTGGGCTGACTGAACTGTTCGCTGCGCCAAACTAGTTGGCTTCGTATTTAGTAAACATGGTGCAGGAATTACATACAATGAGATTCCATCAATAATTAGTTTGAAAAGAAAGTAGTAAGTTGTATTTGACAAGCGCAGCGACATAGACAATGGTGTTTTATCGTAGCAACTGTCTCCGCAGTGTAGGAAGGTAGATTTGTGATTAAGGGAATACCTACTGCGAAGGCTGCACTCTAGTGGAAGCCAAATGCAATAACACTGATGTAATTAGAATTACGAACGGGTCAATGATTTACTTCCGCTATAAGACATCTCACAGCCGCACACAATGCCTTGGCTCTCAAAGACATCGTGGTTTTGGGACATAAAACCCACGAATCTATCAAATTAAATAGTCCTGAAATTGATGCATTTCGATATTCCCGGTTATGTGAATAGCAGGCGAAGAATAATGTTCGGTATATTTTAAGTCAACCTTAATAATCGGTATATTCCTCCATATTCCATATTTCTTAATATTCTCTATATTTTCCAATTAATCTTAATAAACCGTATATTCCCTATATTCCGTACATTTTCTATTAATGTTAATTCAAAAGGTAATCCTAAAAATAGTCAATCTCTTAAACAGGATGTTAAAGTAAACACCATAGTCGTTGAGTGACCATGACGCCTCAATCTGAGCAAGACGTCACTGGCGTTACGATAGTTCCGCAATCGCGCTCGAAATCTTTTATCGCTAAATGAAGATTTCAGGTGCAAAAATAACCGCAACGAAAAATCGAAAATACAAAGGAGAGAGATATAAACAACTTTATTAAACAAAAAAAAAGTATCTTTAATCGTGGGGCGGTGATTCACTTCGGAGAATTTCTTTCTTAATTACCTGCAGAAGGTTTATTTGGAAGACCACGTAAACAGGCCACAAAAAATGGCTCAAGGTGCGGTTTCTCCCTTTTTTTCCCTTGACATGAACTTAGTAAGTACAAGAAGGAGGTAATTAGTTTCCGCAATGTCGTTTCTCTAATGTAATTACCTTATAATTCGATACCCAGATAGCGTTGTCACACAAAATTGCATTACCGAATTTCATTTAGGAATTAAAGTTAAAGCTGCGTGGCTGTCCTTTTGTATGGCATTTAGCTATACAGGAATGATAATTGAAATAGCTTGTTATTGAAAGCTGTGTTTATAGAGTTGTTTTCGTACTCATGGACTGTTATTATGCCCTGCACAAGTTTTCTCCTTTTTTGCATGTTTACCAACTGATAAATTTGCGCCGCTAACTAGCTTAAATGATGCTGAACCTATTACCTCCTCCCTTCATTAGGCCCTCAGGCACATGCACCGAGACACGCGCTAAACTTGTAAAACTCTATTCATACATCTGCAGCGTCGAAGCGACGGATGCTTACAGCAGTCGTCAGATTTCCGTAAAAATGCTACTACATCATTCAACTAACACGAATCTATTGCACCTCTCGATTCCTTGTGTTCGTGAAAGAGAACTGGCATGTTCATTGCGACAAACTGATTTTAGGAAGCGCTGGCCCGGTTCACAGGTCATTACTTCCAGCGCTTCGTTGCAGCGTACAAGTCCCTTGTGTACTGAACTGCATTAGTGAGTTAGTTGAATATGAGCAATGCCCGAACTGTTTCCGGCATTACGACTTCGCTCCGAGGTGCCACATTACCCAGAGTTGGGGGAAAACGAATTGATTGGGAGGCTATCTTTCCTTGCGTATGTACATACAACGACGCTCCATGTGTATATATTTACCAGTGTCCAACAAATCGACGCCGACTTTGACATGTAACCACGAAGACCTTGATTCTTACGGGTAGGTGCGAATACATGTGCACACAGAGCAGTGCACGGCAAACGGCGCTCTAAACGTCGCTCTTGGAGCCTTGCAACTTAGCCAGCACGTTTTTTTATGATCTCAGCATGTACAGTAAATCAATCGATTAGTAAGTAAACGTACTTGACGAGAAAAATCTGTATGATCCTCCGGGTAAAGGCTTATGTGCGTAGGTTGACCGCTTTTCGTCAAAACCCTTAGATTGGCAGCATACCACATTCAGGGTGCGAATACGCAGATCTGATTGTAATTTGCGTGTTTCTGGTGTGGGAAGCGGCCGCGTCTTCGCAACCTCGGCCAGCAGTCTCGGCCTCCAGTTCGCCAAGGTAGCCGCGCTTGAAACCCCCGAAGTGCCCGGCAGCAACGCGCCAGCTCGAGCGCCTCGCACAATAGACGCACTTCAACGTATTTTATCTCTCCGTGGCATCACTCTTGTGGCCGTACCTGTAATTTGTAATGATATGGCAACAGTTACGTAGTGATCACATCAAACATTCAACAAAGCATACAAAACGTTGCAGCACAAACAGAAACTACGCTGAGATTAAAATTTGAAAGGTTTTGCGCGCAAAGAAAAATGAAGGAATTGCGAGAAAAAAAAACTCACATTGTGTAAGGATAATATTACTGCGAGCAGTGACAGATGGCACCAGTCAGTGGAGTATTTTCAAAAGGACGGAAATAGAAGTTAAACGACAAAAAAAAAAGAAACTTATTGGCTTTCTTTCCTTACCACAGCTCGTCCGTTGCGCCTCACTAAACGAGGAAAAAATATCGGAGTGAAAGTGAAAACGAGACTGGAGAAGGCAAGAGAGAAGGAGTTATGCCAGCCTTCAGAATAACTGCAATTTAGGTTTGTTGGTCCGAGTTGCCAGGTCGACAACGGGAGAAGCAGCTACAAACAACTTCGAGAAACAGCTAAACAGATAGTCAACTATGACCAGAGGTACAAATGCAGCCAAAAAAGGAGTCACATTTCAGAAGAACCTTGGATCTGCTTTATTGTGCTACTGGGAAGCCATTAATACAGTGTATAAATGGCTAAAGCAAAGAGCGCTCTGATTAACCTGCTATAAGTAAATATTTACCGAAGTCAAATAAATGCTGACACAATTGGCATCACAGCGGTACTTCAGGTGCAAATTTTCGAAGTAATTTGAGCAGTCATTTCTGGAGGCGTAATTAGACTGAATATCGTAAAGCTCCTCAGTCATTGCATGGTGACATCAGTCACCATGCATTGTGCGACTGATGTCAGTTTTAGTGAAGCTTTTCGGTCAGGAAACTCGCAGGGCGTTTCTGTTTGATCTCGACAGTACAATCACTTTCGCTACTCCATCTACATGATGTTCCAATGGGTTTCTACCGGACAAATTATTGTTGTCGTATGTCTTCATCCACAAATTTACTACTTCTTCGCATGCACTGATCCAGTCCACTTGTTGTAACCGCAGATTCCATTCCAATTGGAGCTTTCCACATAAACGTTTAGATCCTTTGGACATAATGAAATCGTCCGCATCCAGTTGACGATTATGGTGGGCAGGATTGAAAAAATTTGAAGTTTCATGAACGTTCATCGCCCTAAACATTTCCTGAAGTTGATGTGTAAAGAGCAACACATATTTCCATTCAGTTTTGCTGTTATGTGAGCGTGCTCACATAACAGATATCATCTCGCAATGAAAGAATACTCGCAGGTATCATTTGTCCCCAGAAAATAAGGCAGTGCTATTCTGGCTTGTAGCAAGAAATACTAATAATAATGATGTTGTCCGGTGGCTCTGCCAACGACAAAAAAAGCAGAATGAAGAATAATGTCGTGGTAGGTGCTACCCAACTTCACAAAAATTATGATTTCTGGCGTAGTGGGTACGTTGCTTGTGTACTTCTATTAGTAGCCACAATACATTTTACAACGGGTTCTGGAAATGCCACTCTTCCAGTTTTCGCTGTGACTTTGCTGAACTTTCCGCGCAGGTCTGGCATTTTTCCCCCTTCGAGGCACGCTCTGCCGCTAGGCACGCTTAGCAGATGAGCCAAGTTATATGAAAACTGCTAGCAAAACTTCCATAGAGGTCCCTGTGTCATGTAGTTGACGGCTCGTTGCCACCGTCACCTTCTACGCATCGCGGGACAACTAAGAGGAAGCAAAAATTTTAAAAAATAAAATATTACGTGACAACCGGAAGCGGTACCGACGTCGCGCATTAACGCTACATGGCGTCAAATTGAATTTTGTTTAATTGCTAACATTTTACATGCTTTTGAAAACTAAGCCATTTGCATCTTCATGGCTCGTCAGTTGCGTGTGCGAGAAAAAAGGAAGATCAACAAGAAATATTGGGGAAGCAGGCTTCTTTTATTAGCCAAATAGTGTACTTGCTGTATACACAAAAATATTTTGCTGATGAACAACTTACGATACAACGGCTTACGAGCGCAATAGCACAGTAGTTCGAAAACTCACGTTGCCCAATCGGGAAAAACCCCTGGAGCGAGAGAGCAGACTCGAAAGTACCACTTTGGCAACATTACAGTTCAGTGTTTATTTGCTTCCGTCGCGAAAGCGCCGTCACGAAAGGCGCGGGCACGCCGGCCGTTCGCCAGCGAAAGCAGATCTGCAGTCACAGGAGTGGTTATCTACATATTCTGCGAGCTAGTTTAGCCTCTCTGAAGTGTCAGGCCAGTAAACAACACATAAGCAAATAAATAACCTACGGAAGATAGGCACGAAAACACCGCGCAAAAGTGAGTGATGCCTCGTTGACTCGACAATGCGCCGAAGCGGCGGAACCAAACCCGAGCCCACATAGGAGACTGCCTGCATACGGCCCCCATTTATGGCGCTCGGCCAAAGAAAATGAGGGAATCAGCTATTTAGCCAAGTGTCAGATATACCGTAAGGTAAATTTCTAGTTACTTTGGCTTACGTAAAATTAAGAGTATCTGAAAAACAATTCGACTGAGTTTTTGGTTTTCGTTATTTGCCTCCTCCTCACCTAGTCGCGCTTCAACCACGTGGTGTGCGTTTATGTCTGTGGCAATATGCTTTCGACCACTTTTCGTTCCAAGTTTTGAGACCGACATAATTTGCCCTTGGATGAGTGCTGTTGCCCTCGAGGGCAGTAAGTGGAAAGCCTGAACGCTTGGCCTACGCTCGCATTCCGGCACACTGAAAGAAGCCAAGAATGGAATTTCACTTCAACCACCTCATTCTTGATTATTTTTGACGAAACCGCCTTCTTTTCCATCCCCTGCTGGTAAACATTGCGATCTTGCGTTTTTTTCTCGGACTCCTTGTACCTGTATTGGGGCGCAGTGTGAACGCCCGTAATAAACGCGGCGCAAGCACACTTTGTGACTCGTGCCAAAAGGTGGTAGGACAGTTGAATTTTTTGAGCCAGGCGGACGCATGAGGACTGCCAGCCGCTGCGATGGCCGAGTGGCAACGACGGTCGACTGCTGACCCGAAAGTCGTGGGTTCGATCCAGGCCACGTTGTCGCATTTCGAAGGAGGCAAATTACTAAAGTCTCGTACAGTGCACGATGTCTCAAACTAACGAACAAACGAATCAACCAGCATAACAGTAAGGTATTCTTGTCGCTGGATACATTTAACGGGCGCAGGCCGAAATTATAGTTCGTTCAATTTCGGCCTTACTGTCAGACTTGCAGGACGTTATGTCCAATGCTTTTCGTCCTTCAAGTGACGAGAACAACCTTGCGATTCACTCGGCCTACCATGAGAGCAATGTCACCGAAGGGATCCATGCGCGATACTGCTTCATTTTGGCGAACACTTCGAAATTGTTGGATATTGACCACCGCATTTTATTGCAGGCATATGGCGCATAAAATTAACGTGTATACTTACGGTCATATAAGACGCATTTTAAGACATGAAGATCTCTGACTGTTTAATTTGCTGCACTCAGCTCCTCAGCGGCGGTCAAATTGATGTTGTCTACGCTACGCGCTCATCGGTGCGGTGACGCGAAAGATCACAAAACAGATCTTTTATTTATTAGCGAAACCTGGCAGCAACGGTAGCAGCATTTATTTTATTCACAGCTATTAATGGAGTTCAACGTTTACAAACAAAGCACTCGATTTAAAGCGTGTTGCGTAGGTTTTTTGTCAAGAAGTTTGCACACATTCGCACCTACAGCAACCACTTCAGGCGAACGCCAGTGCACATCGTGCCCCGCGCAGATATACGCGCGGACTATGTGGACTATTGGTGCGCGGACTATTGGTGCCGGAGTAAAGTCTTCGAGATGAGAAGCCGTAGCGCAAAAAGCATGCCGCGTGGTGTTTTGGCTCTAAACTACTACTAATGGAGAACTATGTTAAGGAATTGCGTTATTTAACAGCTGCGCAAAGTTCTAGATTTGGTACCTTCAATATTTTCATGTAGTAAATTTGTGACGCATCGTTCTAATCCTTGATCACTCCCTTTTTTTTTGTCTGCATGAATTGGCCTAGGTACTTGACTTGAAATGTAGTAAATTATTGATTTTATTGTGAAGAATCCTTAATTTAAAAATTCTGCTGCCTTGATTGCAGAAATGCATAGACAGCCTCGATAATCAATTATTCGGCACTACTTTTATTCTCAATACTCAGATTTTTTTGTAAAAAGGAACAAATATTAACTTAATCGATCGCCTGAATTACTCTGTGGTTTCTGGGTGCTAAAAACGGTATCTGATACTGTCTCTTTGAAACTACAAATCCAAATTTATCACAAGTGCATGCTACACATAGGCGCTGGGTGAAAGTATTTTATCACAAAAGTGTTTTCTGGACAGCAGTAGCGTTATCTTGATCAAGGCAATGACGTAAGTAAAAGAGCATGCTCGTGTTTCTTTAGGTTCCATGCCAGTCGTAAGGTTGTTTTAAAAAAAAAAAACATTTAATGGCTTGGAATAGTATGTGCGTTAGTAAAGAGGCGCCGCGTATATAGTGGTCCCTACTTTAGGTCACTTGGGCCATGTGGTTTTTAGGAACAGAGTGGCACGTTCCGCTTAAATATATATCTGCAATGCTAGAGCGATAAGCCGTGCCCAAATATACACAAAAGGTACACGCACGGCCACTGTTAGAGGTAACACGGAGCGGGTAACCGCCCTCCGCGGATTGCCACAAGGGGCTCCGCGCGATGTATTGGGGGGAGTGATTCTTTGTAATAAAAGAAATAGGAAGGGAAGAAAAATTGAGAGCCCCGCAACTGTCTATCTCTGGGATGACACCTCAGCAGTAGCTCTCAGGGGGGAAGGGATTAGGAGGGGTTAAAATAATAATAGGAAAGCGTAGGGGGGGGGGGGGTCCGGTCAGCAGAGTTCAGGGGCGGGGCAACAATCGGCAAGAGGCACGAGGACATCACGGAAAGGCGTACCTTAACGGGGAGAGGTGCTCGGCTTGGTGCACGAAGTAACCGTCACGGCACGACGATCGGCGGAAAAGACTCGGCATCACGGACGACGCAACCGTTGCGCATGAATTCCACGGGGCGAATCTCGCGAAGTATTGCGGCGCACGAGCACTCAGTGCAAGAGGCGGAGTTAGCTTCGAGTCGTCTGCTACGGTTCCTCTCACTTAGCCGCGAGCGGCGACACCTAGACTGCGCGCGCGCTTTACCAGAGCGCGTGCGGCGAAGTAGGAGGAACCGCAGCCGACGACGCGTAGCTAACTGCCTCTGGCGCTGATTGCGCTTGCGCCGCAATACTTCGTGTGGCACCTGCTTGGTGGTCCGAGGAGCACGGTGACGCGCGCCGTGTTCTAACAGTGGCCGCGCCTGTACAAAAGGCAAGACATGGGTGTTTGTCACTTTGTTTTTCGAAAAAATGGAGTAAGTTTAAAGCATTATGTACTTTCTTATAAGAGCGCGATAAGCCATTCCCCGCCGCCCCCCTCACCCCTCCCTCAAAAGAAAAGAAACAGATGTCCACACTCCTTCATGCAATTGCCTAGGACGACTAGATGGCGAAAGCCACCTTTTTCTTCTCCATTGATTGTACTGTTCCGGTCCTAAGCTTTCCGCACCTAAAGTGGTTTTGCACTGCCTCCGTGATTGGAAGATTCGGAAGCTTATTGCTCCTCACATGGTCTTTCGACGTATTTCCGTCACGGAAATGACGTCGAAAAAATATACACGAACAGGTGTCAAACAAAAAATTCCCCCACCTGCCGAAGGGAATCGTGAGGAAATGCGAATGCATTTCTTGCGCCGAGAGTACACGGCGTAGTAGTTGTGTCCAGCGTAAAGCTGGACACATCGACGCGCTTAAGTGTCTCCCTTTTGGGCGCCTTTTTCAACGAACGCTTCCTACGTGCGTTCGTAATCACCTCAGGGATATTGCCACCGCCTTCAATGCAGCACAAACGCGTTTTCAGGGTGTGTCAACGCAGCACAAATGCCACAAACGCGCTTCAAACGCACTGCATTGAGTCGGTGGCGCAGGGAGGAGAGAGAGCGAACGGCGAGAGAAGGAGCGGCGAAGCACTGCACCTACCCTCTCCTACACTCTCTCCACACACGCGGGAACTCCGCCGACCTCCCGCGATGCGAGCGCCCTCACACGCCAGAGCGCGCTCCTCCTCTCCACTCACTCTCCGCTACTCCGCCCGCGGCACCTGCTCCGGTTGATAGGGGCGAGGATAAGCGCGCGCGCCCGCAGCTGTTGTTATGGGAGTGGGAGTGAGAGCGCAGAGGCGTGCGGACACCGACGCCTGACATAGCCCGACTAATAAATGCATTCGCATTTAAAAAAGGTTCCGTCAATGGGCATCGAAACCAAGCCCGCTCGGTCCGCAACAACATATGCCAGGCACACTATCCACTGCGCCACGGTCACATACTCTAGAGGCTTTACAAACGCGCCTTTTATATCTACCACTCTCCCGGTCGGAGGGGTGGTGTTGCCCTCTGGGAGCGGTAAAGTAAAGTAATTCGCAATTCTGTGGCCTCCGCGATTAGCACCTGCAACGCGTTACGCGTCTCTCCCTTTCGGCGCGTTTTCAATAGAACTTCAATTTTGTCAATGCCTTAACACACCGCGAGGTGGCGACCTCAGCCAAGCGTCGGCCTCGCTCATAGCTCTGCGACGCGCGCCTGCCTCACCTGGCTGTAACACGGCGTTTCCCACTCACGCGCTCGCCCCTAGAAAAGTCGCGGCCGGGCTACCGGGGCGGCACGACGCGCTTTACGTTTCCCTCTAGCCCGGCCGTGGCGTTCAAACACATTTTAACATGCCGCGGTATGGCGACCAAGTTCTGCGTCCAATATGCGACGCTCTTCTGGCTATCACACCTAGTTCTCTGATTACGCTTTCCCCGTTAACTATTACAGTTACCACGAGGGTTTGTTTATTCATTTAGCGGGGACGTTAGTTGTTGGGGCGGAGATGTACCACCTATCATCATAGTGGGCACATCCTCGTTAAACGGTGCTATATCTGCCAGACATTAATATACATTGTGCAAACTCTCTTATATAAATGTAGAGTAAACATTCGGTTACTTCTGTAAGGGCACGCTTTACTTTCGTGTTATTCCGATTCCTATGACGGAGGGATCAAGCATGTTTTAGATGCGTAGCAGCTCTTTGACTAGCCTGTGTAACGCTGTCCGTCCGCACAAACGCGAGGCAACGCGCTTCCCTCGGCGCAGGTGTTGGAGCGGTGCCAAGTAGGTCACGCCGCAGCTGGGCGTTGACGTCACGCACCCCTCGCACGCTTCCCTCGCAGGTGCGCGCGCACGTCACTCTCTCCATCACCCGCCGGAGCGCCGCAGCTGCCGGCTCCGACGCCCGCTCGCCTCCCGTGTCTGCGTTGCAAACAAACGTTTACACCAGTAAACGCTACACCGAGTTTCGCTTCAAACGAATCTTCCAGCGCTCACAGCAGCACCCGCGTGAGCGCCGTTCAACCCGTGACGCCAGGCACGGGTTGAACGGCGAATCCCATCAGCGTTCCCTTCGGGGAGATGGTCCAATTTTTTTTGCATCACTCGTGTTACTCAGGCGCTAAGGTACGCCGACAGCCGATTTTCGCGCCTCATGAGGCACCTAAGGCGGCCGCCTTAACACATACGATCAAGCAGATTTTCATTTTGCGCGGAAAAAAGACGCATGTATGTTTAGGACATAGGTTGCTGAGTTTTGCAGAGCACGGGCGGTGCATTGTAGACACTTACGAAGGCACAGAAAAAACAGAAATGCGGCTCAATGCTCCGCAACCTATGTTCAACTTGAACCAACTAGCCCAAAGGAGTGTCTAGGACAAAAAAATGTGTACAGCTGCACTCAACGTGAAAGCTGTAGGAAGTGCGCAGCACCGATTCGCGTGCCCTTCAGTTCACGGGCAAGCGCTCGCTGGCATTCCTACTGTGTAGCCTGGTGGGCGTCCATGGCGGGAAAGGAAACAATCATTTGTGATGGAGTGGCGCCCTCTCCCCCCCCTCCTCTTACTCCTCCTCACCCGCACATCGTCCTTTCAACCAGCACTTCCCTTTCCCACTCCTTGCTCTACTATACTATGTACTACGTATACTAATAATAATAATGATATTTGGGGTTTAACGTCCCAAAACCACGATATGATTATGAGAGACGCCGTAGTGGAGGGCTCCGGAAATTTCGACCATCTGAGGTTCTTTAACGTGCACCTAAACCTAAGTACACGGGCCTCAAACATTTTCGCCTCCATCGAAAATGCAGCCGCCGCGGCCGGTATTCGATCCCACCACCTTCGGGTCAGCAGTCGAGATCCATAACCACTAGACCACCATGGCGAGGCTATGTACGTATACTATCTTACGCATGGCTATGCTATGCTGGGAACTGCTTGGCACATGCTTCTCTTTGCCACCCCTTGCTCTGCTATACTGTACGCGGTAATGCTATGGTGTATCATCTCACCTCCTTCTTTTCCGTCTCCTTTCTGTCCTCCGTACCTTATCACCAATACCCCCCCCCCCCCAGCCTCTCTTCCCGTTCTCATAATCTTGCTAAACAATGCTATATAAGGGTATGCAATGGTTTAACCTCTTCTACTCCTCGTTTCCTTCCTCTTCACCTTCACGACACTCCTCCTCACCTTCACTTCCATTTCCCACCCCTTCAATATACTGTACTATTCGTGGCCATGCTATGCTAGGAGCTGCTTGGCACATATCCGCTTTCTGTGGTGCATACACGCCCAGTTTTGTGCGTGACGCCTTCCGTAGCTTTGACGAGCTCAAATAGTTCCGCTGTTGGTATTCTTCCTAAAAAAATCACCGACTATTACGCTACTGCCGAATGCGAATTGTGAGCATAGCTTCGTGTTGAGGCAAGGCCAACACTTTTTGAAGTTTTCGCTTTCCGCAAGGTATCGACTACGAAATAAATAATCATTTTTATAAAGTAGCACAGCACCCACTACGCCATCATTTGTCTTTCTGCGGATATGCGAGGTACTCGCTACACATCTGTAAGGTATTATGTGCACTTTTTTGATGCTGGCTGATGACCATGAACAATTATGGCTGAGTGTCTTTCAGTGGGTGGGAAGCATTAAACCGCAAACTCTTTGCGCAATTAGCATTTTGTGATAACTGGTTGTTTTACTCTTCTGTCACGTTATATTGCATAGGTTAACGCGATACCTTGCCCGACATGACGCCTGTGTAGGGCATTTTTGCAAATACGTTTGAAGCACCAGCCTGCCTCCGTGGTACAATACTCGACTGCCACGCGAAGGGCCCGTGTTCAACTCCCCTTAGATACTGGGTAATTTTCCTCATTTTATCTTTTCATGTTTATCGGTTACTTTTTCATGTCTATCGGTGATGCCACCAACGGCGACTGCAACGGCGACGCTGCTCAACGTATTAACGGGCGCCTAAGAGTTGCGCTCTAAAAAAGCTTCAGGTCATCTTATCGTTCTTTTCAAGTGTCTCTATCAGCACTTGCCTGTACGATTTGTTGGAATTTTGGTTGGCTTGTATAAGGATTAGCTTCCCTCACATCCACGATTATGTTGACAATATGAATTTGCGCAATCTCTGCTTTGTTGAGGACTCGGAATAACCTCCAATCCCGCAGCTGCTGACACCATTCAAAAGAATGGCTAGAATGTTATTCTATACGAACTAATCACGTGCTTTTATACTACTGACTGAAGACTTAGACCCCTTCAATACTCGCTCTGATGTAAGCGAAGTAGATATCATGCTCTGCTCCTTCCGGCACTATTCTCACATCTTTTTTTTTTCTTTAAGTTTGATTTTAATGGCTGGGCCTCCCGTTCACCTCGCGTTTATTTATGCTAATTCGAGAAACGAGAGCGAAATCCCTCAACGAAATGAGTGTTCAAAATACGCTATTTACATTTAAATAGAACGTCGCGGGAACTCGAAAAGGAGAGTTTGCTTATTCATTTGGGAAGCGCACGTGATATTAGTGAGAATCCTGCAGGTCTTATGCTAAAGACACGAATCAGAAACCTCTCGCAGGAGGGAATTTACACAGAAAGAGCGATTCTGATTGAAAATCTTGAGGAAGAAAATACACGTAGCTCATCGATGCGATGACTGCGGCCGCGCCAGGACTATAAAGGGCACCAGAGCGTGAGAAACCCCGTTGCGTATATAGAGTGTCGCCAGCAGAACTTATGTGCACGCAGTATGTTACGCGTTGCCTTTGTCGTGTTGATTCTAAGCTGCAGTATTCAGCCCACTACGCCGTTCATTCACACCGACTTGCGCATGGATGAAGAATGACAAAGAGGAATGCGCGAACACCGGGATGAGAGCGCAGAGAGCGAGATGTCGCTCGGATTCAGCTTTCTGCTCGCCGACTGCGTACGCTCCACCGATGCGGATACCGCTGCAGTGGGGGTGGGAACAGCGAAGACGGCAGAGAATTGGCGAAACGCAATCGCGGCAGGTAATTAGGTGACGACGGGCGCTTCCTCACACTCCACTGTCGTCGGGGAAGTCGTCGCTTCGTCGCTGCCCAACTGTTACAGGTAAGTTGGCGCCATTCTTTCTTCGTCCCTCTCTCACTCCTTCTCCATTTGATCCTTGTTTCGCAGCAGTACAAGGATCTTACCTTTTGTTTTGGGTTTTGTCTAAGACGCAAGTGCCGAAACGCTGGGCGCTAGTACCGTCCCGGTACATTCTGTCTTTTATATTCTCTTTAATTCTATTGAATTGCAGATTCGGTTATGCATGCAATTTTGCGTTTGTGCCGTGTTTCTTCCCTTTTATGAAGTACATCCTGTGTGGTAATCAGATCCGTTTAACAAGTGTCTGAGAGAAGGCACGTATTGAAGACTTCCCCTGGGAGGTGTTTCCTCCCAGGCGAAGATCATCTCATCGGCCACGTTGTTGCATTTCTATTTCCTGGTTGCGTTTTATCATTTACTTGAGCAAAGTAAGCAAGCAACCAGCTTTTTCTCTCTTTGCACACAATCTTTCATAAGAGGCACTAATGAGTTTTTAACGACCGCTCTTTCGTGACCCAGCTCTGTACTGTCTCCGTGGGCGCTTGTTGGATTCATATCACTTACTTCGCGTCCTTACTGATCATTTGAGGCACTACCTGCAGCGTTATTGCTCATTGCCTACCTCTAGTGCCTGCTTCTGCCTGATCATAACTTGTGAGTTTTGCTTCTTGTCTAGGCCATGGGCCCTAAAATGCTTAAGTGCGCATTTGTTTAATTTGTTTACTTTCCGTGTGTGCCGATAAATATGAACGTGCGTTATACAAGAAGGCTGTAACAACAACGCCAGCGGTGAGAAAGATCTCGAGCTTGTATGGGTACTTCATTGTGCAACGTATATCTCAGGCGATAATAAATTATTATTATTATTATTATTATTATTATTATTATTATTATTATTATTATTATTATTACTCGCCGCCAGGTGACGTGGACACCTCCGAGAGTGTCAGTGTGATGCCTGCGACAGCCTCTCCTGTAGCGGTAACTGAGGGTGGAAGAAAGAAGAAACCCGCCTCGTTTGGAGCTATGAAGACATCCACTATAGCTCAACGACCACAACGGCCACAATGGCCAAAGGCTATTTTTGTTACGAAGCTGAGCCCGGACACCACTGCTGCTGGCATCAAAAAACATATTGCTTCATTGGATATGTCTCCCGTCTCCTGCCGGCGACTTCAAACAAAATTCCAATCATATTCTTCATTGTATATCGAAGTTGACGAGGAAACACTACAACGCCTGAATGACCCTTCGATGTGGCCCCTCGGATGCCTCTTCAAGCCATTTCGTGGGGAGCTGCGCGATGACATGCTTCATCCCTCTGAGCTAGTGCCTGGAATCGAAAGTGCCGTGTAACGTATACACATTCTACCAAAATGCTCGGGGTCTGCGTACCAAGACACTCGAGTTTCTCTGTAATGTTCTTTCGTCTTCCTTACCTATTATTGCTATTTCTGAAACCTGGCTCGGCACTGAAATTCCCTCATCTGACTTTTTCCCCAGATCTACACCACCTTCCGCCGTGACCGAGATTTCAGTGAAACCAAACAGAAAGGCGGTGGCGTGCTGATCGCCATTGACAATTCACTGAAATCCGTTAGACGGAAAGACCTAGAAAATTTCGAAGAATCGATCTGGCTAAAAATCAACCTTGAGCGCCGTGAAAATTTGTTGATTGGATGTTTCTATTTACCGCGCAGCATTTCCCTTGTCTCGTTTCATGATGTCATGTCTTTTACTGAACTTGTGAGATCCTCTCATTATGGGCACAGAATTATCGTTCTTGGGTATCTCAATGCACCTGGAATTGACTGGAGCACACTTACCTTTTCTCCCTACAATCACTTCACAGAGAAAATGTGCATCCTGCTCTTGGACTTTCTGGCGTTTAATTCCCTACTGCAACATAATTCAGTCGTCAATTCTAGTGGCAACGTCTTAGAACTGTGTGTGTCAAACAATCAACCGCTTGAAGTTTCCCGCTCCGACATCTCTCTTGTACGTCCTGACAAATTCCACCCACCACTTAACGTAAGATTATCTGTATCAGCCGAAACAACGAGCTACAGAAGTCACGTGAACAAATCTCCAAGATTTGCGTTCAAGCGAGGTGATTACACGGGCCTCTATCATCACTTGTCCACCGTTGAGTGGTCACAGGTTACTGACAAACCAAATGTTGATGGCCAGGTTGATCGATTTACGGAGCTTGTACTGAGCAGCATGCGTAATTTTATTCCCCGATATACACCTAAAGAACGTAAATATCCCCACTGGTTCTCATCTGAACTTATCAGTGCACTGAAGCTTAAAGATCACGCACACAGGAAATCTAAATGTTCTCCATCCAGCAAGTGGAAGGAAGTGTTCAGCTTTTCTCTCTAAACGCCTATATAAACGGGATCACAGTTCGTGTATTGAATTCTTAGAAAAAAGCGCCTCTGACAAGCGGGCTGAGTTTTGGAAGTATGTACGTAAACGGTCTAGCAAAAGCGGAGAGTCCTTCAGGCTACTGAAGTCAAATGGGGTAGAAGTGCATGCTGTCGTTCACTGTTTTGCCATGCATTTCTCCTCCGTATATAGGATCTCATGCTCTAGCACTGATATCAGACAAGAACCCAAGGCAGTTAGCTCATCCAGTGCTTTGTCGCTGGATGAAAATCTTATCTGCGAATGCATTAAGCGCCTAAAGCCATCCTTATCATGTGGCCCAGAAGGCATCCCCTCCGCCATACTAAAAGCTTATGGTAGTATATTTGTCCCAGTACTGACTGCGATATCTCTCCTGCATCTCCTGCCGCAAACCGGATTAAAATCGTATAATTTTTAACTAAAATAAAGCTCAATGAAATAGGCTAGTTCTATATGAATCACCCTGTGTTATTCTATTTTTGCCCTGTTGTCTTAAAGTTCTACTTTTACCGTATAGCTCATTTTGATTTCTTTCCTCTCCTGAATACAGTTCTTATTGTGTTGTTTATTAGTAGTAAGTTTTTAGTGGGCCAGCACGAACACCTTGGGACGTTAAATAAACGATTGATTATCATTATCACTTCAATGAACCGCACTGCGTCTTCCTTTCTTCAATGTCGCATGCACGGGAAAGCAAATATATAGTTTTGTAAGCGGTAGATGACTTCTCTGCTGCTATATGGGGTTATTTCGGCAACTTTCTGCAGCGTGCAGAATGAGCAACGACACTTGATTATTATGGGCATTCGGCAGAAGTGGCGGTATTGAAACAACTGACTTAAGTTGGTGCTCCATAATGAAATAAGCAATTATTGCTCTCGTAGAACACAGCGTGAACGGTTTCGTGAAGCATGCGAGTACAGCGAAAGAAATCCAGCAAAAGCCTGTAAGACGTAACAACACAAATTACGCAAATGGCTGTAACAAAATCTGCACAAATAAAAATTTCAAGCAGAGGTCTATTTCTGGCGAAAGGAGTGTGCCCACCAAAGGGTGCGACGCTTGTCCGCTGCGCGGAGGAATAAACAAGAGAAAAGAAACGATTGCCTACAGCGACGTCTTGACAGTATGATCACCCAGGAAGAAAGGCGGAAGGAGAGGGTTGCCATGACAACCGGAACTGCTCCCTCCGACGTCCGCGCCACGATGGTGCCTCTGCATCAGTGCACACGGGCGCTTTTCCGAATCAGGCTCAGTTGGCGCTTGATTTCTGACAACGTTGAATGGGTGCTATTTTAACATTGCTCTCCCAGCGTTATTCAGGCTCTCCTGAGACCAGGGCTGAGATGTCACGTAGTGCTAACTAGAGCCTGGCCTCTGTTGTGCTGCCTCCGTTGTAAACGGGACGAAATTTAAACAGAAAAGATTCGTAACGAAAATAGAACCGCGAACACTTCCGGTCAGCGAGCGAAGTCTCCAATGGCGCGGCAGAGACGACGTGCCGGCGTCGTCTTCGCGGCCAGCGTTCTTACAAGTTCTGCGGCGTCAGCCACTCCGCTTACCACATTTTCTGTGCTCTGCCGTGGCCCACACGTTTCGGTCATGTTGATCGTTTTGGCGTTTGTTCTACAGCGAAGTTGCATCCGGCCACGTTGTGGCAGATCTTGCCCATGGACAAAAGACACCTAGAACACAAAATTTTCCGCGAACCACCGGACTAATCCAGCGTTTTATCGTCCAGAAAAGTGTATGATTTCGACGACAAGGCAGTATGCAGTGAAAAGCCTCCCTGAAAGACGAGAGCACTTGAATTGGAAACGAAGATCATTCCTTTTTTTTATTTTCGAAACGAGGCAGTTTCTTCTGCACTGCAGAAACTAGTTTTCAGACCGCCATTGATAATATGCGTCATGCGCAATAGAAACACCGGGACCTTTGAGTGAATGTCTCTTTATTAGCTCAACATAGTCAGTAATGGTAATGTGTAAATTCGCTATAGCAATATTCACTCTATCAGACCCACGATAGCCACAGCTTCACTGGCTTTCATGTGACCAGTAGTGGAAGGTCTCTGAAATGTTTATCCGAAAAGCTGGCCTTAGACATAAAATAGTACACACCACATCATGCAATACTCGGCTCGCGTTAACAGACCATTTTTTGAGTCCGTTGATTGCACAAAGTGCAAAGGTCCTCCCACATCAGTAAGTCTATTCATTTCCAGTAATTTGTTATGTGCGAGCGAAAGCGACAAAATAAAAATACACTTGCCTGCCTGCTGTGTACTGTAGAGAGAGAGAATAAACGTTCATTTTGAGCAAACGCACCGCGCCCCCATGTTGGGCGGCCTCCTTATAACACGAAAAAATTAGAATGCTGTGAGTTGTTGCTGATATTTGTTTTCTTCTCAGTTTTAAAGCTGATAAGACTATTGTTGCCATTCTAAAGTCTGACATCGTTCTGACAACCTGCTTCGTTCTCGCCTGCGTAGTTGCCCTCCTCGCCAGAGGGCGGTGGCCCCTTTTCTGGTAGGCACACCTACATTCGATCTTTGATTCGTTCGCGTCGTATATGAATGAACAGCAAGCACCACATGCGTGACCCTTGTGCAAAAACGTTGTGAAAATTTGCAAAGTGACCCTTGTGCAAGTAAAGGGGGCGTTCCCGCTGTTGCAGAAAAGTGTGCTGGCAACATTGGCCAGCTATGATACGCCCCTCTGAAATGTATTCGTGTTTTTGCCTCTGTGTGTTTTATCCAAATTCCTGCGGCCCGAATTTTAGACTTGCTGAGTGCGCTGTTTCACAGGAGTCCTGTATCGCGAGCGAACGCGCTCATTGAAAAGTGAAGAAAATTTAAACACCGAATAAGCGTCAGGCGTCGGCTTCAGCGCCCGTCATGCTACAGCGGTGACCGATGAGACAATGCGTCAGGCCCCGCACAGTGAACACTTTCCTCTGTAGAAACGATACAAAGATGCAAGTATTTCGGTAAGTCTTGCTTATTTTTATTGATTGATTGCGCCGTAACTTTGCGCCACAAAGTTCTATGATTAACGGACACTTGTGTGGTAATGAGGAAGAGTGCGCAACGCCAGATCAGTTATCCTCGCGTCAGTGTTCGTGAACATGCATTTTTTTTTTGCGGTTCTGAAAAAGGATGGTGCATAAAGTCGTATCACTTGTTCTAAGGACATGTTATAATAGTGGAGATGTTATAGTGTAATATTGGTCATTTCGCGCGCGGCGACACGCTGGAGCTGAGCCAGGTCACGTGAACAGAAGAGGAGGGTATCAGAGAAGCTTCGCCACGCAGGTTGCATGACCACGCTGCCAGGGGAGAAGCAGTTCAAATAGAGAGCGCGCCGATGGGGAAGGGGTGCTTAAGGTACACGCAGATTTTCCCTTCTTGGCGCCCTCTTGCACAATGGGCCACGCAAACCCGGAGCGACCCCGAGAACCTGAACGAGAACGGCAGCAAATCTCGAGCGAACATAGCTCCGCTGTTTCCACAGATTTATCTTTGTAGAACAGGGCATAGTTTTTTTTTTCCTTGAGGTGTCAACACTTGCGAAGCGGCAACATCCAGTAGGCATCATAAGAAATACCCCATGGTGGTGCAGCGGTTATTGTGCTCGACTGTTGACGCGAAGGTCGCGGGATTGAACAGCGGCCGCGGCGGCCGCATTACGAACGTGGGAAAATGTTAGAGGCCCGTGTGGTTAGATTTCGGTGCACGTTAAAGCACCCCAGGTGTTTAACATTTTTCGAGCCCTGGACGTCTCTCATAGTCATATCGTGGGTTATGGACGTAAAACCCCTTCAATATACCTCTCCCAGGATACGTCACACCGCGCTGTCTACGTCTCTGCGTGATGCCACCAGGGCACATGCGACGGCAGTGGTTGACAAAAGACCCCCACTGCTGGCTCGACGTGGTAGATATATACGCACGGTGTTTGGTGCACGTTTTTTAACAGCGTAGCTGTTAGTGAAATTGGAAAGACAGTTGCCCGTTGCAGAAAACTCGTGTGCCGTTGCCCAGCAACCGCCAACGCCAGAGCTGCGCACCGCCTTGCCGTGCCACCACGAACTGGCGTGACGTCCTGCCAAGCCAGGCAGGCGCCAAAGCAGTAGCAACGGAGAAGCCGCCGTAGAGCTGCGCTCAGCAACGGTACCGCCGCATCTAGCTAACGCCTGTCGTCGGTCTAGCTACCGCGACGGCTGGTTTGACGTCATGCCGAGCCACGCATGCGTAGTGCCCCAGCTATGTAGGAACCCACGAAAGTTACAGAAATCAGCAAGTGTAAGCGCGCCAAGTTTAAAGTAGGTGTCTGGCTAAGCAACGTTTACGTCGTAAAATACGCCATAAGTGGAGCTACTGCGCATGTGCGCGTCTTCGAGGATCTCTATGAAAGAGCCGCGTCTGGTCTTGCCGAGGCAGTTTCTGGCCATGGGGCGTCCGAGTAAGGTCCGTACACCCGAAGAAGCTGCTTACCGCGAGGCTCGGCGTGCCGCGGAAACAGAACGTGTCCGCCAGCGGCGATTAAATCCTGTCTACGTGACCCAAGAAACGGTAACAAAACGGCGACGACGGGCAGATCCGGATTATTCTCGGAGTGAGAATTAAATGGAAGCGGCAAGGAATCGAACCAGACGCAGTCAACTCGGAGTCGGGCAAGCCGAGTACGAGCGACGAAAATCCCGTGCTTGTACCGATGGAGCCAATCCTAGGTTTGCGCGCGAGCTCCTGGCACTGCAGTTTCGTCATTCGTACACGGTGTGTGATTCACTATGGTTTAACGCCACCTTGTCTACGATAAGCTCTCTGCGGTGTGTTGAAGAGCGTGCAAAAGACTACCGAGTTCTACTAGACATATTCCCGGGAGAGAGTGACCGCGGTGAACTGAGGTGGTGTAGGACGAGCCGGGACACGATTGCGCTTGACGGTGACCCTCAGTTTAGCGTCACCAATGGCTTTGTGCATGCGGACATGCCTGCGTCACTACAGCGACTCAACGACGTCGAAGAGCGAATGATGTCAAGACTACCGTTCATTACCATTCGGCGTCTGACTCATCGTTACGGGCAGGATGGGATACGGGGACAAATGATTGACGTGCCCATTGACGTGCAACAACCCCTTCACTTAATACTGCACAGTGTTCCCGATAATATTATTATCTGGCGTTTAACGTCTAAAAACCACGATATCATTATGAGGGACGCCGTAGTGGAGGGCTCCGGGCAGTGCTCCCGAAGATGCCACGGTTGACGTGCACCTGAGGTGGAGACTGCTTGCCACGCCCGTGTATTGCATGGTTTGTAAGAAGCGGATATACGCCTGGTTGGAGAGTACTTGGTTGAGACGCCGCTCCGGTGAATCCAATAAAGTAGTTTGCGCCGAAAAATTACCTTGTGTCAAAAAAAAAACGCCAGGCCTGCGCTGAAACCGCAGCACAGTCACAGCGAAAGCTGGAAGAGCGGCGTTTCCAGAGCCCGTTGTAAGCTCTCTTGGGGCTACAATACAAGTACACTAGAAAGGTACCCACTACGCCATAAATCACAATTTTTGTGAAGTTGGGAAGCGCCTTCTAAGCCAATAGTTGTCATTCTGCGGAGAAGCGAGGCACCAGCTGCACGTCTGTAAGGCATTATGTGCACTTTGTTGACGCGACGACTGATGACGATGAAGAAATATGGCTCAGCTCTTTGTAATGGGTTGGAAGCTTTAAACGGCCCACCAGTTATGTAGTTTGCATTTGGTGACGCCCAGTCGCTATTTCCCTCTCCCGTCGTGCTGTATAACATACGTTGACGTGGGAGAGAGACAGGGGGGGGGGGTGAAGAACTTTACTGAGACCCCGAGGAAATGGATCATGCGCTTATGGGCTTCCTTAGCAACCAAGTGCAGTTGCGAGGAACCCACTACGCTATAAATCATTGTAATTTTACTGAGACCCCGATGAAATGGATCATGCGCTTATAGGCTTCCTTGGCAACCAATACAAATGCACTTGCGATGAACCCACTACGCTATAAATCATTGTAATTTTTGAGAAGTAGGCCAGCAGACACTGTCATTTTTCGTCATTCTACGGATAGCGTTGGTACCTGCTAAACGCATGTAAGGCATTAAGCGCACTTTATTGATGCTGTGCATGATGATGATGAAGAATTACGGCAGAGCCCTTTGTAATGGGTTGGAAGCATTCAACAACCTACTCGTTGCGCAATTCGCATTGTGTGACGCCTGGTTACAGAATTCGCGTTGTGCGACGCTTGGTGCTTATTTTAATCTTCTGCCACGCTATATTGCATTTGCTAATGTGGTTCCTTCCCGACATGAAGCCTGTATAGGACCTTTTTGCAAAGCAGTTTCAAGCATCGGCATGGCTCAGAGGTTGAATACCGGGCTCCCACGCAGAGGGCCCAGGTTCGAACCTCGTTCCATCCTGGAATTTTTTTCTTATTTCGAGCGATACTGGTTACGGACACCGGCGGCGGCGGACAACTACGGCGCCAAAAACGGCCGGTGAAATGATCTCATAACAGCTTTCGCTGTAAAATGATATGGCGGGCACGGGCACGTTTTAAAAAATGAAAAGATTTCACTCCCGCGCAAGACTTGATTACAAGGATGCTGGTAGATCCAAGGGCCATAAATAATCTAAGAGCAACCTAGATAAACCAAGTTCAGCTAGCAACAGCAGCCAAGTTCGAACCAAGCACTAGCCGACTTCATCCTAGCATCAGCCAAGAAAGGTCCTTGAATCTGCAAGCTTCGCTGTTATTAAGGCGTGCGCGCGCGTGCGAGATTCATATTTTTTAACGTCATAGCGATAAAGAGCTTTTTTCAGAGAAATTCCGATGTCGGCGTCATTGCTTTTTCGCAAAAAATTAATTTTGCCCGTAGGCGAAAAGTCAATAAACATTCAGATAAAATATATAATAAAAATTTTTGGTTTGAGTGAGAATTGAAACAAGCCCTTCAGCATGACAAGCAGGTGTTCTACCACAGAGCCACGTCATTGCTTGAAACTGATTCGGTAAGAAACACTATATGAATGTCATGTAGTTGGAGGGGCCTCCTTAATGCATGTAACGCTGCGTGGCAGAGGCGCAGAATCGAGCCAGCCGGCTTCACAAGATGTGAATTGCGCAACGATCGGGTGTTTTAAAGGCCTACCCATTACGAAGCGCTCAGGCATATTTAATGATCATCAGCAGCAAAAGCATAAACAACGTCAGCTGCTGCGTGGGTTCGTGTGTTGCCTTACGAACGCGTTGTGGGCCCTTCGCTGATTCACAAAAGGAAGCAACTGTATTTGCAGTAGGAATTCTTGGATAGCTTCAAAACGTCTATGTTACGCGCATAGACGATTGTTTTCTTTCGGTACGGTTCAGGCATCCGCTGAGTACCGAAACTAGGCTAGCACTTGAGAAGGCGATGCGCACGGGGCCCGATTACGCCATCGAGTTCCACTCTTGAAGGCGAAGCTCAAGCGTACTCCTAGTTTATTTTCCTTTAAACCTCTACCGTCATCTTACCGTTGCAAGAACATTTGTTGTATGTCTCAGCAAAGGCATAGGTATGTGATGATGTGCGTGATGAAAAATTTGCCTATATACAATGCATGGCTACGCTATGCTCACCTTCTCCCTTCCTCTTTTTTCCTTCTCCTCAAGCTGACTTCCCTTTCTCGCCCCCTTGTTATCCTATGCTGTGCTATACATTGCTATGCTATACATAGGTTTGCCTGCGTGACGCCAAGGGACATGATACGACAGATGACAGCATGCGACAGCCCTGGCCCCTTGAAGGGACACTAAAGGCAAATATTACGTCGGCGTTCATTGTTCAAATAGCAATCCAGAAACATTGTAGTGCTACTTTTGTGCCCAGGAAGTGCTTATTTTGAAATAAAATCACGTTTCTGTGGTCCGCATCGCGTGAGCGCACCTCAAATCACCCGCCTGAAAGCAGCTTTTCTGACGTCAATGTATCAGTGCCCACAGTTGCCTGCCTTTACTGCGCTGTGGCGTGCACCATTCGGGCATCACATGCATTCGCCATTTTGTCGAACTTTCTATCAGAGTGTTTTTCACGAGCGTGCAAAACACACGCGGCAGTACGCTTTACCGAAACTACCACTGAGACACGACAGCGTGAGCGAAGCCGGGCGCCGGGCGAAGCGCAGTTCGGCGAAAGCGGAACCTTTGAACCACGCGCGCCGTTCCCCATGGCAACGCCAAAGAGGTTCTTTTATCCATGAATGAAACAGAAACGAACACGCTGCACTTCATTACGTCTTTTTATGCGCGGAAGGTTCTTTTTTTATTACAGCTAGTTTGATTACTAGCGCTTAATTGTAGTCGGACGCTCTCACGTCATCGGGATCATTTCCGCAATGTCCCACTGGTGGCACACATCGTGTGATACATTTAGCTTAATTTCTGCGTAAGTAGGGCTCTGCTGTTGGTAATATCGCCGTTTTAGATGTTGTCATACAATAAGCTTTCAATCTGACATAAATTGTTATTTGCCTTTAGTGTCCCTTTAAATACTCCGCACTTAAAAGGACCTCATGCGATATACTGATAATATTATTATAACATCACAAACTTCACGCTTCACGTCCACTCTATCTTTCTTTATTTTAATGTGAACAGGGTGCTACTTTCGGTTTAATTGCAAGTACGTAATAAGTTGTAATCGGACAAACTGTAGCTTGTTCTTTTATTACGAAGCGTTATTAGGAATCGTTCCTCAGAATCTCCTGATGTCTCACCAGGTTACATTGGCACTAGTTCACGCCTGATAACAATGGTTCACATCACCGTAACCGCATGAGGTAACAAACAATGCAGATTGGACACGTATACATACATGAATAAACAGGTGCCGTCTGTCCAATGGCACTACGTGTCGCCATGGCAGGTTACCAGCAGCAAGTCGTCAGAAGAAAATGAAAGAAAACCAGGCGAAACTGGCGTACACTCGCATCACTCGGAATTGCTGCTGCATGTATGCTAGGCCATGTGGCAGACACAAATGCTGCCGCCTCATGTTGACTTCTATGTGGCTTCGAATTAAGTCATAATTTCTGCGTGTACCTGCAGGGTGTGTTTAAAAAGGTAGCATGCGGAACTCCCACAACGGCCACAAATCTAAAAGCGTAAAAACTTAGCAATTGAAGTTCTCGTGTCCGTGCATACGTAGCCCCCCTAACTCCATAGATGTGCTGGTTGCCGACTCTTCTCTCTGCTCGACTTCACGACATGTAAGTCTCCTAGCATATGCAAATACACATTTCGTTGAAGACGCATGCGCTCCAGCAGTTGGGCACACGTCTCTGCGTCGTGCCACAGGGACAGCAGCAGCGCTTTTCACTGCGGTAATTGCCCCAAATATCGGCGGCATTTCTTTTTTAGCGGAGAGAGTTCGTTGTGCGCGACTTTCGGAGCCACCCGAAGAGGCACGCCATACCAGCTATTCGCTCGCTGCACTAATACGTAAGGCTTATTCCGGTTATACGTGAGCGACTATTCATGAAGGTCGACCGGTGCTTGAGCGTGGATCGCTTGACAGCCGAAATATTATTTCAACCCTACGCTTGATGTGCCACACAGGAAAACGACGCTGCAAGAAGGCGTGCCCATATTGTCGTCGTCAGCGAACCGAGCAGGTGACGATATGCATTGAAGAGTACAGTAGCAGTGGTACACTACTAAATAGGGATACATCTGAGCAGCTAACTATCGTACTAGTTCAAAGAACACGCTTCAGTGCATGAAGACGGTGCTGCCTGAGATAACTGCATCATGTATCACTCTTGGTTGCAGACTAGTAGTTAAGAAGGCAATTTGCCTTGGCGGAGGAATAAGTGCATTCGTCATTGAAAAGTTGCTATTCAGCTGTTCGTTGAGAACACCTCAATTGTGATCACTAAACGAGTACCAGTAATACCAAACCGGATTGCGGCAATTATTTCAAACGTCGTTATATTTTTATTGCATATATAGCACGTCCGAGTATGTGGGCATGATGAAGCCACAGCGTTCTTCGAAGTGCCTTAAGCTTGCAAATATGGCTACACTTGTCAGAATAATTGTCTTACGACGTGCTTTTCTTGTACTGATGTCCTCTCAGTTGGTTTGCATGTCAGAGTCGTCGAGGATTCTGCATTCGCCGACAAATATCACGCAGGAAATCTGCTGCTAAGATACGGGGTATGTTATTCCCCTGACTTCTGGTGCGGTCCCGCGCGCTTCCGTAAATTCACTGCATCTTTAAGTGGGGATCAGTTAGGGACCCGGACTGTCGGTGTTTAACGCGTCACGTCGCTCGTCACGCTGGCAAACCACGCATGACATAGCCATGTATGGCATAGCCGTGTATAGCATAGTCATGTATAGTACAGAATAGCAAGGGGGCGCAAAAGAGAAATGAGGGTGAGGAGGGTAAGATGAGGAGCGAGGGTAAATCATGGCATAGCCATGTATGGCGTCACGCAGAAATACAATGTATAGCATAGTCACGCATAGTATAGTATAGTATAGGCAGGGGGCGGGAAAGGAAATTGAGGATGCGGAGGAGTGATGTGAGGGCGGGAGGCAGGGAATGGAGGAGGGGAGGGTAAAGCATAGGATAGCCGTGGTAGCATAGTATAGCAAGATGCTGGGAATGGGAAGTGTGGTGAGGAGGAATGAACGGAGGCGAGGAAAAGAAGGAGGGGAGAGGGCGCCATTACATAACAAATCAAGGTTTCGTTTCCCGCCATGGAAGCCGAGCAGGCTCTGTGTTTGGAACGCCAGCGCTTGCTTGCTCGTGAATTTTTGTGTTGCAGAAAGGCACGCGAATCACTGCTTCGCACTTCCTACAGCTTTCTTGTTGAGTATAACTTCATTTAATTTTTCTCATTTTTCTTCTCTTCCCTCCTCTCTCTTTCTCTCTCTCTCTCATTTTCCTATTCCGCTTCCCTTATGCCCCCGTGTAGGGTAGCCAACCGGAAGCGTTTCTGCTTACCCTCCCCGCCTTCTGCTTTTCTGCTTATTTCCTCCTCACTTACCGGTCCATCGGACGCTACGTGGTCCTAAACGTTTTGTCTAGTATGCTTCAGCCCATATTTAGAACGGGAAATGCGAAATAATTGTACAATTACGCTCTAAGAATAGCAGCGGATTGCCTGTCATGATTTGGGAATGCTTTCCTGAAGGACACGTTGTGAGAGCTGAGTGGCTACGTTCGCGTGTTGCTTTCACACAGGACTATTGTTATGTCTTTGTAGCTGCCTCTTTTATTCTTTTGCACCCCTGCCTTCTTCACTGCGAAGGGTAGCCAACAGGGGATTTCCCCTGGTTAACCTCCGTATCTTTCCTGTACATTATCTCTCTCTCCTCCTCCTCCTTATTCGCAGAAAGGTTTTTACAACTGATACGTATCTTTCTTTGCACGCACGCAACTGCAGTAGATGCTCGTTCCAATGCACAAACTAGAGTTACCTCCAATTCTTCGATAAAACACCTACAACTAAAATATCGCGTAGGCCACGTTCGAATAGTGTCGGTACACACATAAATCAACCAAGTGTTCCGTACAGCGGTAAACATGCTGATAAATACATTGCTATTACAGCGTTGTTCGTATTCAAGACTGCACTCAGTGATCATTATCATCAACCTACTTTGTGTCCACTGCAGGACGAAGGGCTCACCCAATGATATCCAATTAGGCCTGTATTGTGCGAGTCAGTTTCATTGTATCTTTGTGAGCTGCTGTATTTTATCGCTTAATCTTACTGGCCAACATCTTCGGCCGTGTTTCCCATCCCTTGGTATACATACCGTTGTTTTACCAAGCAACGGTTGTGTGTCCTACGCAGTATGTTAGCAAAGCAGGCCCATTTGCTTCCCTTGATGTCAACCAGAATTGCGGCTACCCCTCTTTGTCATCTCAGCCACTCTGATGTCTTGCCATTTCTTCAGGTTACGCCGATCATTTTCCGTTCCATCGCACACTTCCGGATCTTTAACTGTTTTCGTTTTTGTTTGTTATCATTCAAGATTCAGCCCTAAAGTTTAGAACGGGCAATACACCATCGATGTACATTTTGTTCTAAGCAGCATTTTCTTTCTCGTCATCATATTTATATTTATACCAACTTGAATACTTCCTAAGAGTGGAGACAAAATACGAATAACAGTTGTCCCATCCGCTTAATTTGAGCATTCTACAATATATTTACGCATGTAACTTAAAACACGGTAAGCGAAATGCTTCACTTCAACCTAGAGAGCAAGCTGGCTTTTTACTCTACAGTGAATCAGAGCCCTTGCATTAATCGGATAATTGAGGAACGGGACGAGTGCAAAAGCCCCTTTGGCACTGATGGATACAGTAAAATCTCTGTGATATGAATCTCGCGGGATCATCAAAAATATTCGCATCATCCGAAATTCGTATCACCAGAAAGTATAGAAAATTAGCCTCCAACAAAAGAAATCTGGCGTACATTTTCATTTATTGTTTTTCAGTTTTTAGACGTCAACGATTATACCTGCACTAGTAAACAAACGGCCCGTGCGCGCGTGTGTAAATAATGAACCAGGTGTGTTGTCAGCCACTACAGTTTCCGCATGACACCGGAGCACTGCGCCGAAAGTGACACAAGGAGCGCTTTGACGCGATCGGTGAAGGCCAAACAATTTCAGAACCGCGGTCCTATGTTATTATTTTCTTATCGTGGTGGTGTTGCGAATGTTTTTCGACAGATTTACGGCCGTGCCCGCACAAGTGCGCCCGCAACAGTCGTGCATGTTGACTTAGTGAGGCCCAAAGTTGTGAGGCCTAGCTCCTTCGCCAAGACCATCCTCTTCTGCTTGCGGTCCTCGTCCATTTTTCATAGGATGTCTGATGCACGAGGACATGGCTTGCATCGACGTGGCAGGCACGTGTAGACACAGTACAACGACGGCAGCGCGCGTCGGCGCGTTAAAAGAAAAAGAGCATGACGCCAACTGCATCTGTAATCTAAACGCGAAAGCACACGGAGGCATATTAGAACCTCCAAGGTTCGCGCACACAATCTCGGAGGCTAAGCTACGGCACTGAAGGTTTATTCTGACCACTGTGTAAGAAAAGTAGTTTTCTTACATCATGATTCTGACGAAGTGGCAGCGCGGCGCGCATGCCCGCGCTTGCGTTCCCGCGCCCGCAAGTGCTTGGCGCAACTTCCGCGACAGCGCGGACAGCACCTCTTCGTAGCTTCGCGGTAGCGTACGTTCGTAGCAAACGTCGCGGGGTGAAAATCGGTTCGCAACAACCGTACTCCATTACATTGCAGGCCAATGGGTCTTGGCCGGGACCAAAGAAAAATTCTTATCAAATCGAAATTCGTAAGAGCCGTGATCGTATCACCGAGGTTTCACTGTATTCAGAAATATCAGCGCTCATAGCTACTCAGAAATATCAGCAGTTAGCCGCCGCGGAAGTATGGAAGCGTCGCGTGGCGAAGGGGTACATAAAATAATATATATATATATATATATATATATATATATATATATATATATATATATATATATATATATATATATATATATATATCAGGGCTGGGCAGAGATACTCAGAAAAGTATTTCGCAATAAGACGAAAAAAGTATTCCGGAATACAGTTACAGCGATACAGACACTGGAATACTTTTTTTATTTCAAGGATGCTCATACTACGCAAAGACACTTATTAGTGCAGCATAGTGATTTAATTAAAGTTACAGCGCATCGAAACGTTCAGTTCATTTATTTATTTATTACAGTACCCTCAACGCCATTCAGACATTGCAGGGAAGGGGGTGGACAAAGTACATAATTAGTAATAATGACATAATTAGAAGTATCAATTGCAATAAAAATACACTATTTCACAGCAACAGTAACAAGGATTGGACACCGAAATCGACATACTTGGCGAACAAACTAAGCTATGCTAGAAATAGCGCACATTAAGCAAATCACTCGAATCTCTAATGAACACCAGTGAATTGAGAAAAAGCACACATTTATTTTTAAGATCTGCTTTGCTGAGAAGGTTGCTGTGTAGGCTTCTCAAATAGGCTGTCTTCTAACAGCGTCGGTTCAGTCTCAGCACAAGACTCACGAAAGAAAAAAAGTCTGTCTACCGCAAACGGCGAGCACAATTTCGCGTTATAGTGAAAAAATATCACCTTCATAGCAGGATTGCCCTGCAGCGTGGCGATATCTCTTCTCGGGTCATCTAGACACCGAAACACTTCCGCTCTCACTTGGGTTGTTCTGAGCGTTGAGAATCCGAAGTCTGTCCCCATCTTCGGAATCCTCAGCCGTCTGACCCTGTAGGCTTCAATGAAGCTGTCACCACCGCCGACGCTACCAGCACCCATTTCAGAAAGCCGCAACAGGCGAAGCCGGCTCCGGCGGTGGGGGAGCCTGCTACCACGAAAGACCGTTTCACGCATGTAATCAATTAGGAACGCACCCTGGACATTGAGAGGTTGGCTGAAAGCGCGTCAAAGATAGCCATCTTCTATTCACTTCCGCCGCGACTATGGGAACAGCTTTTGGAAGTGCCGCCGCTTTGAAAACTGAACGCACGCGAAGCATTGCAAAGCCTGTGTTTCAAGGCGGTATCCGCGCGGGGGGTCGCGAAGTAATGGCTTGCCATCCCGAAAAAAATTAGGCGTGCTGCACTGACCTTGAGACACAGCCGCTTTCGTCGGCAGAGGCCCACAATACTGCCCCCGTGATTCTGCCGTCTGCGGCGTCGCGCGCTTTACCAGATGGACCCATTCTGTGCTTGAGGGGAAACCATCGCCGCCCTATCTGTCGGCGACCGGCGGCGCGCCTTTGCTTGTCCTTGGCACAAAAAAGAAAAAAAAACGCCACACCTCCATTGGAAACACGCCTCATTTTCGACAGAAAAAGCAATGTAACGAGATACCCGTGTCCTGCATAGTATCGCGATACAGGCGATACATCGTAACTGTATTTCACTACTGAGATACAAATATATTTTTCAAACGTATCTCGATGCAGAAATACAGATACTCAAAAGTATCTCTGAAATATTATCGCGATACTGCCCAGCCCTGATATATATATATATATATATATATATATATATATATATATATATATATATATATATATAATATATATATTATATATATATATATATCATATATATATAATATAGATAATATTAATTATATATATATATAATAAGAACCGCACTGCACACGGTCAATATCGGGCTTGTGTTCAGTCTTGTTTTTGCTTAGAGGTCGTCGTTATGTCTGCAGTGATTCCGTTTACTGCACGCTGCACTCTCACATATAAGGTTGGCCCGCTCACCGACACTCGTTTTGACGTTTCGCGCCAGTGTAATTGGTCAGGAAGCGCACAAAAAGCGGATTTCACAAATAAACTGGTTCTTCTCACGGGCAATTGGTGTTGGTGTCCGGTTCATTGACTGCCTGAATATGTTTCGCAGCGGAATATGTTGAGATTGTAGCAAAGCCTTGGAACTGTGTAAAGGGTCGCCATCTCCAGCACCTTCAAGTGGGTAGTCCTCTTCGACTCCTTTCGAGAAGAACGCCACTCGTGCTAGGAATCAGTGCTTTGCCTGGACAGTCGCCATAGCGAATTGCCGCCGAGTGCCGTCAAATAAACCCCTTTACGAATTGGTGGAGAACGCTGTGCCCTCGCACCACCTTCGGTCCCCGTTCAATGCCCCTGGAGTTTCCATCCCTTACCGTGCTATCTACCATGCCTCAAAACGCCGCCCAGCGAACGCCACCTTCCGCACCGGCCGCATGTCCTGGCGTCGCCCGTATCGGCGACCCACCTGTCTTCACCGGCGCGGATGGCACCGACCTGCAGAACTGCTCGCGATTTAGGAGCGCGTGAGCATGCCCAACAAATGGGATGACGCAGGAAAGTTTAGTAACTTGGTATTCAACCTTTCGGGCTTGCTTGGCAAGCTTGTGGTACAGCAACCACGCAACCCATTTTGTCACTGGGTCCGACTTCATGACCGCCATTGTCTACGTTTACAGCCATCCTGCCGTTCGTAAGCTGCAGGCAGAACAGCGTTTACCCGAACGAGCTCAGCAGGCCGGTGAATCTTTCACAAGTTATATAGAAGAGGTTCTCGACTTCTGCAAGAATGCCGACACAATCATGTCGAAATCTGACAAAAGCAGACATGTTATGAAAGGCATAGACAGCGATGCCTTCACCATGATGCTCGCCAAAAACCCTAGCACAGTGGCAGATGTCATAACGCTCTGTCAGAGCTACGGGCATGTGCCGGCAGCAGTCGATGACCCATCGCTCTCCATCCCGTGAGGCAGAGCTCCATGTCTTGTCGATCATATCTAAACCGTTCGCTTGCTCGCCGAGGTGGAAGACATTCATGCGCGAGGAAATTGCACGCCATTTCTTTATCCTGGTCTTTGCTCCCCAGCAGCACGTTGAACAGCCGTCCACACACCTTTGTATTCCCTCCGCCAAGCGACTGAGCAGGAAATTGCGGGGGTCATGTCTGAATACCACCAGCACCGTGAGGCTCCTGCGCCACTGAGTTATGCTCAAGTTGTAGCCAGGAGGCGCCTAGCCATCCCTGTGGCTCCACCACTCTGTTACGCTAAAGCCGCCGCTAAACCTCAGTCCTCCTAAGTGGGTGGGCCGGCTACATACGCCGACGTCATCCCTAGGCCCCGACTGCACACCAGCATGCAGCCATATCAGCAGCCGCCCCGTCAAGCGCGTCCTGCGACATATGGACCTGCCCCTGCGAAGTGATGTGCGTCCGACAACTGCCCATATACTTTGCATGTGGTTAGGCCGGACACGTGGCACGTCATTGCAATCGTGTGCAGCCGCCTGAACCCACGTCACCCGTCACCATCACCCCCTCTTCCATCTGTGTCATGGACGTCACGCCAAACTCCATCTACTCACCGCTCCCTGTCTCCACGACGTAGCTCACTGTAGCGGATGCGGCCACTTTGGTCGCACGAGGCCAGGAAAACTAGACGTCGCAGCTCACGAGGCAAGGGCTGCGGCGCTGCAGAATTGTAAAAGCCCTCAGCGAAGCCCCTGGAACGTGACTGACATGTTTGTTTGCGCTTCTGCCCTTGTCGACACCGGAGCCGCCGTATCCGTTATGGACGCAAGAAACAGCCGTTTGCTGCGCAAAGTGAAGACGCCACTTTTTGGGATGTGCCACGATACAGCCAGCGCCCAAAGTATTCATCCTATGGCAGTATGCAAAACTCGCGTCGTCATCCAGGACGCTCTACACGACGTCTAATTCATCATAATTTCAGAACGCTCTCACGACGTCATCCTTGGATCGCATTTTCTCCCGCCACGACGCCGTAATTAATTGCGCTCCAGCCGAAAGTAAACTCTTCCCGTTCTCAGGCTTGACGCCTGCAGACAGTCCGTCGGCATCGAGCAAGATCCTCGGCAAAGGCGATACCAAAGCGCCTCGAAATTCGTCGGCGGCTGTGTCAGTCGACTGCGCTGCTCTCCGACACCAGTGCACTCCTTTCGCTATCTCACCGTGTTTGCACTAGGAAAGGCTTGCTGGGACCTGATTCGTCATCCGCTGACGCGTTTCATTCCTCCATTGTTGACAAGGATCGCGGACCCAACGCTCCCAGCTTCTGTGCCTGTTCGAAGAATTTCGCCCTTCATTCAAATGTTACGCAAACTTCTCTCGGCGGCGCGTCCGCTCATTGACACTGGCACTCAACCACACCTGCGGCAGCGTTCATATGGAATATCTGCTGCCGAAGGTCGGGTTAATAACGAGCAAGTCGATGACATGCTTCGACGCGATGCTATTCGCCCCTCGAAGAGCCTGGGCGTCTCCAGTTGTTCTTGTTGGATAGGACGGGTCACTGCGGTTCTGTGTGGACACCTGACAGCTCAACAAGATCATTCGCAAACGTTTATCTACTACGACGAATAGACGACGCGATTGACAGCCTGGAAGGAGCACAATTCTTTTCATCTCTCGATTTGCGTTCAGGGTATTGGCAAGTAAACATGACTGATGAAGGTCGACCCAAGACAGCCTTTGTCACGTCCGACGGCTTGCACGAATTCAACTTCATGCCGTTTCAAGTTGGTAGTCCCTTCCTGCTCCTTCCGAAAAGAACGTCGCTCATGCTGGGGGTTCGTGCTCTATTTTACTGCCGCCACAGAGCATTGTCGCCGAGTGTCGTCAAATAAACGCCTTTACAGTCTCTTCGATAAATCGCACCGGTGCGCACCGGGGCATACTGGTGCGCCGTTTCATCCAATCATCTTGGCGCTTTGGCGTCCCGTTGCATACCGGTGCAATTCGCCAAAGGTGCCGTAACAGCTTGCTGCAGCTATAACAGTGCACAAAGAGGGTGCGGCGGCATAGAGCGCCTGTTGGCGGTGGCCTTGGTGTCCCGGCTGGTGAATGCAGTGTGGCTGTTATTGGTTATTGACAGCTGGAAATGAACAATATTACTAGCGCGAATGAAAGAAGCACAGATGAGGACGTGTTGTGTTCGATTACAGCCAAGTCTTTCAAGAAGGCTGTGGCCTCAATACCAAGATTTCCCGGCAAAAAGAGGAAGGAAACAAGAATGCACCCAGAAAAAGGAGCGTATAACAGAAAACATTAAGAATAACCGACTTCCACGAGTGTACAAAAGCTTTCTGGAGCTCGCTTCATTGCCAACACTTCAGTGTGAGTCATTCATACGAAAACGCCATTTCAAACACAGTTCGGTATGTGCTTGCGCAAGAAGAAAAGCTTCTGCTCCACCATCCTCGTCCCTTTGTGTTCTCTTCTGTTGGGATCGTGCCGCACATGCGCAAAAAGCCCATTCGCACGGAAATGTAATTGGCGGTTCTACAGGCCTGTCTTCCTTTCTTTTTTTTTTCTGAAGACGACAGCGCTTTCACAGAAATCTATTGTTGGTGGCCGAACTTCTCGGAAAGCGAAAACAGTTTGAAAGGGTTTCTTCTGTAGACTAAACATGAGTGCAGCCCCCATTTCCGCGAACTCGTCCAAAAGTTTTTTTTTTTTTGCTGCGTTAAATACTGTGAAGTTATCTCGAACTCGCAACTCTGTGAAGTTGTGCGTTGATGCTGCTTCGAACGCAACGCCAACAATCTTCCGCGCATGATACCAGAGCCTTCAAAGAGAACAAGTTTCATTGAGCTAGTTGGAGCCTCTACACCCCGCAACGTGCATTAACGGGTGTTAACCGATTAAACACAACCCTTACCGGGACTCAGTTTCCCTACTGTGTCTAAGGTAAACATCGCGACTAATGTGGGTCGGAGACAACGAGACTACGACTGTAGTCTTAACGTTAGGCTGATCGGCGATTTCAAGCTACCGTATGTGTAGTTAAGCCGGGGCATGGTATGTGTGTTATGTTGGGCGCTACAGGGTTTACCGAAAACTTAACTTAGAACTACGAACAGAGTGGTTGGTTGTGGTAGCGGAGTATAGCACTTTACCTTGCCTGTGTTCAGATAAACTTCTTGTACAGGCACTTTTCATCGACATAAAGACGGACATGCGCACGTGGTACGGAGATATGCATGCACGCACAAACATGCATCGCATACTTATTGTGTACCTCATACTTTAACGTTTTAGACGCACAACCTGTTTGGGGAGGAACTTCGTGGCTATAATTTTGCGCAGCATAGTGCGACGTAGTTTAGCATTTTCTTGAACGTACACGCCTTTTGCTAATAAAATACATACAGAAGTTTGGCCTCACCACTTTAACGTTGCTGAGTGACCAATTGGTGGAACTTTCGGATCTTGAGGGAGACGTAACCAGCTTATATACTACTTCTCTTAAAGGCAGTGTAGCATTTAAAAAAAACGAGAGCTAAATTAGCAACTGACGATAAAAAACAAATCACAGACCAATACTTTTTCAATGTGGTTGAACCTTCCTGGAATAACTTTGGTTGTGTTCTTACGTTGTTGTCTCGGCCCTCGTGCAACTTGCTGCCATCATCGTTCAAACTTTCTCAAATCAGCCGGTCATATTGGAATGACGGTACATTTCTGATGCTCTCGCTTCCTTCCTGGGTTCTCGTGCTGCATTAACATCCTGAAATGGTTCTGTAGCCACTCTATAACAACTGACAATCCCCTGACAATCCCCTGCCTTAATGCATTTGTTTGTACACTAAATTATGCCTAGGTTTGTAGTAGGCGCGTTGTTATGAATGTACCGTGCTTGTAATCAAGCCAAGTCATTTTAAAATACTGCTTATAAGTTCGAGGCGCTGACTTACTAATGTATGAAGTTTGTAGAACAGACGTAGACGAAAGCGCGCTTCTTTTCGGAAAAAGACCTAATTACATTCCTCTTCCGTTCCGTGCAAAATGCGCTTAAGTCCATTCACATTCCATTCCTCCAAGCGTTGTCCCCATTCCATTCTGGGGTCGCGAAAATGTGGAATGATTCCGGAGTCCTTCCAGTTCAGGAGTGGCAACTCGGCAACACTGGTGGGAAGCATAAATCACACACTCTTTGCACAATTAGCATTGTGTGATGACTGGCTATTATTTCACTTTTCTGCCACGCTACATTACATATACATGACGTCTGTATAGAGTATTTTTGCGAAGGAGTTACAAGCACCAGCGTGGCACTGTTGTGGAAGACCCAAGTGCCACGCAGAGGGCGCGGGTTAAAATCCCATCCGATCCCAGAAATTTGTTTCTCATTTCATTTTTTCTTATTTCACGCGATAGCGGTCACGAACAGCACCGGCGGCAGGCAACTATCACGTCAAAATCAGCTGTTGTGATCTCATAACAGCTTTCGCTGTAACAAACTTCAGCGTCGACAATGCCCTCTCCACTTTGGCCTGCGAGACAGGCGCGCAAAAGTCCACTTGCGGTAACATAAACTTGTCTGGTTGCCAATGTTCTCGTTTTTCGTACAATTTCCACATATCTTTGCTTTGCAAGTTCTGCCTGAGGTGCGCGCTAATACTGTACCCTGAGATATGCATAATTGCTCACATTGCATGAGCTCAGTTGTACCGGATAGCGAAGTTTTCTGGTGAACCAAAAAACGATAAAAAAAAATTCGGTTTCACTCCAGAACGGAATATTAGATAAAATTTCGGTTATGTTTTCGTTCTGGTCAAAAATATCGTTTTTTTTTCGTTTTTCGTTTTCGGTTTTCGTTTCGTTCCGACGCACTGGCCGCGTTGTCGCAATTTCGCATGATTCATTTTTTTTTGCTCGCTTTTATGTAACCGCATGTTTTCTCATCACGTTCTATATTACACCCATCATCACTCCCTCGTCTTTTCACGACCGTTTCTTCCAAAGACCCACTTCAAAGAGCGACAAACTCCGGCCAGAGCAGTAAAACGTAATATGGCACTAAGGACGCTAGAACGGTGACTCTTCAATCCGCGGTAACAGAAAAATGAACGGAGTGAGAAAATCGCAGCGAAAAATGCTGCGATATGTATTGATGTTATGAAGGAAAGCCTAGAGATAAGTAATAAAAATTATGACGTGTTTACTTCCCAAAACCACGATGTTATTATGAGGCACGCCGTAGTGGAGGGCTCTCAAAATTTCGACCATCTGGTGTTCTTTAACGTGCACTGATATCACACTGCACACGCGCCTCTAGCATTTCACCTGCATCGAAATGCGACCGCCGTGACCGTGATGGAACCCGTGACTTTCAAGTCGGCGGAGGAGCACCGTAACCACTGTACCACTGAGGCGGGAAAGTGCGAAAGAAACTAGCATGGTCCGACCTGCTCTAGGTGTGACCTCTGTGCCTGATTTCTGGAGCAAATATTGGATGTCTAAGAGTCCGCTATTACATACCCCATTCTTCGTCAACGCAAGACCTCTGTGCCTTCTGTACTTGCTTAGTTCTATTGCTAAAAGAGCTACCGAAATACTAACCTCTTTTGTGGTGTGTGGAGTGGGAAGACACATGAAAAAACTAAAAAACCGTGTGAACAAAAATTCAAGGCACCTATTGGGAGCGTCAACAGCGACAATGCACTGTGTAGGTGCAGCAATGCACGAAAAAAATATGCTCCCAAGGTCACAATGGGAATTCATGGTCCAAAGATAATCAAAAAGACGGCCATGACAAGACAGCCCTGCGAGACTAAGTAATCAAAAACTAAGGACAGGCCGAACCGTGTAGTATATTTTAATCTGCCAGAAAAGAAAAAAGTGAATATTGCCCACGATTGGGAAATGCTGTTGAGATTGGACTACTTCAGTGTCATACTTGCAACCATATCAATCGATTAGCAATAAGAACATTTAAATGATGTTTTAATAGAAAAGTTCTGCTTCGGCTGCTAGTAATAATAATTGATGTGGTTTAATGTCCCGAAACCACCATATGATTATGTGGGACAGAGTAGTGGGGGGGCTTCGGAAATTTCGACTACATGGGATTTGATGAACGTGCACCTAAATTTAAGCGCACGGGCCTCGAGAATTTTGCTTCCATCGAAATGCAGCCGCCGTGGCGAGCATTTCATCCCGTGACCTCCGCATAAGCAGTCGAGCACCACAACGCTACACCATCATGGCGGGACAAGTACGCAGGAAGATCAAACACTACGGTGCGCGTAAGGAAAAGATGTGATTCCTAGCCACTATTAAAACTCTTATAGGCGGCCTTAGACCGTATGTTTATAATGAACTGTCATCGACGTAGAAATGCATCGTAACCAGCCAAGAAAATACACAAAGAAAAACGTGTGTACAGAAAGATTTATCGCAACATTTTTTAGGTCGCTGACTAGCTTCTTCAGCTGAGCGAGCGAAACACACGGACGAAGGATGCATAGGGGCGCATGCAGCGATACGTGCATCTTTGTGGATCATTTTTCGTCGTTCTTTTTACTAGAACTACGAAAATGTTCACTCAGAGTGCGCTACGACAAGCTCACGTGGCATCTCTCGTTTCTGGTCAGGCGACGATTCCTAAACTAAAGGTTTAGCCCTGGCAACTTCGACAAGCACGAAATCACGAAATCAGAAGCAGCGAAATGCTTGTCGGGGTATTAAAAGAAAAACTAATCTTGCTGTATTATGCAAGCATGTCATTCCCAAGAAACAGTCATTCTAAATTCAACACGAGAAAAAAACAAGTAGACACAAAGAAATGCATTGTGTGCACATTTCTACAGATTATAAACCAGAAATTATTGAATGTAGGCTACTACATGCGAAGGCCTGCTCTTGACTTCCAGGGATTTTTTTTATGGGAATTCAGCTTGAAATTGAAATCGAAATTTTTATTCCGCAATAAAAACACTTTATAGGAGGAGGGCAGGAAAAAGCTGTGAGAACAGCTTGAGTAGCCCTGAGCCTCTAGTACACAGGGTGGCACAGAAGACGTTCGGCTAAGTACAACCAAATTAAAGAAAGATATCTTCACAATGTGCTTCAAAAAACAAAAACAAATAAAAGGTTACAATGCAAGCATAAAAAAAAAGGTAGTCGCCACATCACATTATACAAACACTAGTCGCAGTTGCTTTGGTGATATGCTAGATACGTCAATGTTATGTTCCTTAGTTATGCGGTTAATCCATACGTTAATTTTCACCATCCTGCAAGAAAAATTTGCAGCCTGTGAGATGGCGGGCTGTTTTATGTTAGCGTGCATGAACATCTATACGTGGCCTATATTTTACCTGAAAGTGTACTTTAAGTTCATATATCTCACAATTATCGTAGACAGGCCTCCACAGGAGTACACGAGTTTCGCATTCCCTGGAAGGCGATGCCGTTTGCTGGAATATTCAAGAAGGCATTCACATACAACGAGCCTCTTAGGAGCCTGAATGGCTTAGAAATGATTTGAGAAGAGCGAGCTGAGTTGAAGTTCTAGATGTCTTAGACTACTGCGCAAGCTTTACAATGCAACGGCAATACAATGTTGATGATGACAACTGGACAATTTCCGGGCGTTGGAGCTTTTTTTCCAAGCACTGGGCGGAAATACACAAGGAATGTCACAGTGCACAACTCTGCTACTTCATTTGTATGCGATTCCTGGCCTTCAGTACGCGTGGAATGGTACATTAAAAAGCGTAACACGCTCAGAAATTAATTAGTGTTTCGCTCGTAGGTATTTGTTTATTGCAAGAAATTCAGTATGCATTCTGCCGTAAAT